>NC_139998.1:55064293-55114293 GCF_964263955.1 Coregonus lavaretus
TATTGTGGTTAGCATAAACCCAATCCCAGTACCATTTTCTTACATTTACAGTGTTTTAAGACTTGCCATAAGGACTCTCGTTCTTACATTTTTACATTAACATTTTAGTCATTTTAGTGGTCCTCTGTAGCTCAGCTGGTAGAGCACGGCGCTTGTAACGCCAAGGTAGTGGGTTCGATCCCCGGGACCACCCATACACAAAAAATGTATGCACGCATGACTGTAAGTCGCTTTGGATAAAAGCGTCTGCTAAATGGCATATTATATTATATTATTATAGTCATTTAGCAGACGCTCTTATCCAGAGCGACTTACAGTTAGTGAGTGCATACATTATTTTTTTATTTTTTTCATACTGGCCCCCCGTGGGAATCGAACCCACAACCCTGGCGTTGCAAACGCCATGCTCTACCAACTGAGCTACATCCCATGATAGATACAGTAGGACCTGCCTGCTCAGCCCAAGTTCTCTGTTTTGCCTGGCCCGCATGCCTGAACGAAATTCTCTCCAAACCTTCTGTGAAGTGACTTATTCAGGATCTGATTCCTGATCTGGGGTTGCTCAAAAGGCCAATTTATAATAATAATAATAATAATAATAATAATAATCAGGTGGCTGCTTACATTTCTCCCATTTCACACATGCACAAGTGTTTATGTGTGAATTGGAAATGTGTTTTTTTGCATCTCCCACTCCCCCTGAGACGCCCTCAGAGAGTTGGATCACAGCCAGGGGATCAGCCATTATTGACGGCGACCCTGGAGCATTTAGGGTTAAGTGCCTCGCTCGAGGACACATTGACAGATTTTTCACCTAGTCGGCTCTGGGATTCATACCAGAGACCTTTCGGTTACTGCCCTTACAAAAACAAAGACTGCAGTTATGAAACTGCAGTAAGTGCAGTCGACTGTGGTAATTTGGACGCAGTAATTGCAGAAAAACTGCAGTGTACTGCACTGTAACTGCAGTAACACTGCAAAATAAGGGCTGCCCAATGTTAGACACAGCTGGTCCCAGCTCACTACTAGTCACCCCGCTCGTGAACTGTGTGCTTTAACAGCTAAGAGCAACACTTCACCACCGAAAGAACCAGCACAACTGACAGCTGGGTAGCCTCCGATCCTTATTGCTCTGACAAGGGCACACACACACACAAACACAACCACATTTGAACTAGGTCTGTGACAGTTATGGAATTTTGGGTAACGTTTTTTTTGTCAGGCCAATAGTGGAGCGGGTTGAGAGCTTCCAAGTTCCTTGGTGTCCACATCACTAAGGACCTATCATGGTCCAAGCACACCAACACAGTCGTGAAGAGGGCACGACAACGCCTCTTCCCCCCTCAGGAGGCTGAATAGATTTTGCATTGGAATTCAGATCCTCAAAAAGTTCTACATCTGCACCATCGAGAACTTCCTGACTGGTTGCATCACCGCCTGGTATGGCAACTGCTCGGCATCCGACCGTAAGGCGCTACAGAGGGTAGTGCGTACGGCCCAGTACATCACTGGGGCCAAGCTTCCTACCAAAAGGCTCCTGAACAGCTTCTCTCACCAAGCCATAAGACTGCTGAACAGTTCATCAAATGGCTACCTGGACTATTTGCATTAACCCCTTATTTTATTCATTTTTATTTTTTTTTGCACTGACTCTCTTGCACATGCTCCATGTACACTCTCTGGACTCTAACCACACTCCCACACATACTACACTGACACTCCAACACACACACACACACACACACACAAAACACACACGCATATTGACGCCACACACACACACACACATTCACATTCCTTCACACTCTTCACATACGCTGTACACAACGCACACATACACATTAGCTAAGTACAATACCATTGGAAATTAATGTCGAAAGTTCCATTTATATTCCTAAAACCTAAGTTGAAAATGATGCTGTCGCTGCTTCCTATGGTTACATGCACACAATAATTAGATTATTGTGAATAGTCAGATTAATATAATAGTTTGATTTAAATGTTTACATGCTTTGCAAGAATAACGATTTCCCTAATAATCCTGTTTATATGGACACATCTGAAATTAGGCTACCCTGATGGGACTTTGATAATTGCAGAACATCACCAATCAAAATAAACTTTCTACCACAGCGACCATATTATGTTTGTGATGCCTATTTGATTCTGAGTTCTGACATATAAAGTTTGTATGGGAAAACTATTTTTAAGATGCATACTTTTAGTTTGACAAAATCAATTCACTCGCGCAAAAGAAATAGGCTTGCGCTGCTAGTGCTGGCACATGCGCAGGTCTAATACAGCTCTGTAACTCTGGTTGAGGTGTTTACATGTCCTGATAATTCAAAAGATTGCTCTGAAAACCAGGCGTTTTAATCGGCTTATGCTTACTTCGATTTTGGTCTTACACTGATTAAGATAAGCAGAGTAAGGTGTTTACATGGCTAATGCCATACTCGGCCTACTGCCAAAATCAGTTTAATATCGAATTATTAGTGCATGTAAACATATTGATAAATAGCCCAAACACAGTTTTAACATGTCCAAATCAGTAACCAATATGCAGAATCAGTTTGTGATATATTGAAAACCAAAACTTCAAATGTACTATCTACACATGCAAGTGCAACAATAGTCATCATATTACTTGTATTTTATTAAACAAGCACCTAATAAACTGCACACGCACCAAAAAAGTGGCAATAAATCGATTGGGGGGATGTTGCATTTTGATACGGGGGTCACCAAAACAAAGAGAAACGCAACACTGTTTTGTCAATCACTCATCGATTATCACATTGAAATCAATAGCGTGAGAGGGGGGAGATGAGGTTGCACGTCCTGTTAAAACTAACACAGCTCAAAAACCACACGGAATCTGGGAATAATGTGTACATCACTGGTTAGAGGACAATTTATAGAGGACAGATAGCTACCTTTTTAAGTGTTCAAGTGGGTCGCCAACGCGGTAAGTATAACGCAACACTTTTTTTGATATCACTTCCCTGCTGGGATGGCAGGTAGCCTAGCGATTAAGAGCGTTGGGCCAGTAACAGAAAGGTTGCTTGTTCGAATCCCGAGCCGACTAGCAAGGCACTTAACCCTAATTGCTCCTGTAAATCGCTCTGTATAAAAGCGTCACCTAAAATGTCAAATTAGATCACGTTGAAATCAATAGAACAGGGCGCAAATGTTTGGGTGTAGCGCTGTGTAAACGAACACTATTCAAATCCCACACAGTAACTTGGAATAACCTGTACATTGTTGGTTAGATGAGAACTTGTTATATCTATATTTTTGGAACGGCGGATGTTGATTTCGGGAGGCTGCCATCACAGAAAAGGGATCAAAACACTTTTTCTGTTAGTTAACTTAATTGAATCACGACCCGACATAGGATCAACAGTGACAACAGTTGACCACTATTTAAGT
This sequence comes from Coregonus lavaretus, assembly GCF_964263955.1. NCBI lineage: Eukaryota > Metazoa > Chordata > Actinopteri > Salmoniformes > Salmonidae > Coregonus > Coregonus lavaretus. The sequence continues at coordinate 55,067,726 of NC_139998.1, forward strand.
GATAGTTTGACTGTCAAATCAGTGTATTGGTGTGTGGCCAGCGACTTTTATAGAGACCGCCACAAATTATCGATGCTGTTTGAGAAAGAAAATAATAGCTGCGTTCTAAATCCTGCGACCCCCAGAGTGTATGACAAAACCACTAGTAAAGGCCCAGTGCGCTACTTTTGTGAAAAACGAAACAAAAAAAAACGAAACATGTCTATATATTTTGGGGGTTATTCAGATTTTCCAGGGGGTGCTGCAGCACCCTCAGCACCACTACTTCCTGTAGTTATGGGTGGAACGACCCGGTAGACAAACAATTGTTTACATTAATTTACACTACTGCTATTGGGTATAGTGGATATACTGTATTTACGTAAAAAATAAAGCTAGGAACACAAGCATTTCGCACGCCTGCAATAACATCTGCTAAATATGTGTATGTGACCAATACATTTGATTTGATTTGATAAAAAATATTTTCTGAAATTAATCTATTAGAATGGTTATGACGGTTATTTTATTTCATTCAAGGTCTTCATCCATTTAATTGTTGGTTACACGGTTATACAATTACCGTGCCAGCCCTAAATTACTGTGCCAGCCCCAATTACCGTGCCAGCCCTAAAGAACTCAACAACAAACTCACCTTTCCTCCCCTATGTGCTCTACCACGACCCATACCGCTCTACTACAACCCATACCGCTCTACCACAACCCATACCGCTCTACCACAACCCATACCGCTCTACCACAACCCATACCGCTCTACTACAACCCATACCGCTCTACCACAACCCATACCGCTCTACTACAACACATACCGCTCTACCACAACCCATACCGCTCTACCACAACCCATACCGCTCTACCACAACCCATACCGCTCTACCACAACCCATACTGCTCTACCACAACCCATACCGTTCTACCACAACCCATACCGCTCTACCACAACCCATACCGCTCTACCACAACCCATACCGCTCTACCACAACCCATACCGCTCTACCAACCCATTACGCTCTATACAACCCATACCGCTCTACCACAACCCATACCGCTCTACCACAACCCATACTGCTCTACCACAACCCATACTGCTCTACCACAACCCATACCACTCTACCACAACCCATACCGCTCTACCACAACCCATACCGCTCTACCACAACCCATACCACTCTACCACAACCCATACTGCTCTACCACAACCCATACAGCTCTACCACAACCCTTACCGCTCTACCAACCCATTACGCTCTACCACAACCCATACCGCTCTACCAACCCATACAGCTCTACCACAACCCATACCGCTCTACCACAACCCATATAGCTCTACCACAACCCATACCGCTCTACTACAACCCATACAGCTCTACCACAACCCATACCGCTCTACCACAACCCATACAGCTCTACCACAACCCATACCGTTCTACCACAACCCATACCGCTCTACTACAACCCATACCGCTCTACCACAACCCATACCTCTCTACCACAACCCATACTGCTCTACCACAACCCATACCGCTCTACCACAACCCATACCACTCTACCACAACCCATACAGCTCTACCACAACCCATACTGCTCTACCAATCCATTACGCTCTACCACAACCCATACCGCTTTACCAACCCATACCACTCTACCACAACCCATACCGCTCTACCAACCCATATAGCTCTACCACAACCCATACCGCTCTACCACAACCCATACAGCTCTACCACAACCCATACCGCTCTACCACAACCCATACCGCTCTACCAACCCATACCGCTCTACCACAACCCATACCGCTCTACCAACCCATTACGCTCTATACAACCCATACAGCTCTACCACAACCCATACCGTCTACCACAACCCATACCGCTCTACCACAACCCATACCGCTCTACCACAACCCATACCGCTCTACCACAACCCATACCGCTCTACCAACCCATACCGCTCTACCACAACCCATACCGCTCTACCAACCCATACCGCTCTACCACAACCCATACCGCTCTACCAACCCATACCGCTCTACCAACCCATACCGCTCTACCAACCCATACCGCTCTACCAACCCATACCGCTCTACCAACCCATACCGCTCTACCACAACCCATACCGCTCTACCAACCCATACCGCTCTACCACAACCCATACCGCTCTACCACAACCCATACCGCTCTACCAACCCATACCGCTCTACCAACCCATACCGCTCTACCAACCCATACCGCTCTACCAACCCATACCGCTCTACCAACCCATACCGCTCTACCACAACCCATACCGCTCTACCACAACCCATACCGCTCTACCAACCCATACCGCTCTACCAACCCATACCGCTCTACCAACCCATACCGCTCTACCAACCCATACCGCTCTACCAACCCATACCGCTCTACCACAACCCATACCGCTCTACCACAACCCATACCGCTCTACCAACCCATACCGCTCTATACAACCCATGCCTAAAGAGTCAGTTTTCAGTACAGTACTTCTGAGGCCATACCGTACAATAATAGAGAAAATTGGGTTATAGTGAATGCAGCGCTGTTTGTTTCCCACCAGTTTCTCAATACATTGGCAACAACACAGGTGGTCAACACAGGTGGTCAACACAGGTGGTCAACACAGGTGGCCAATACCTCTATTCACAGCCTAGAAGACAACAGCGACACAGGCCATATACAGTGCCTTCGGAAAGTATTCAGACCCCTTGATTTCTTCCACATTTTGTTACGTTACAGCCTTATTCTAAAAATGATTAAATTGTTTTTTTCCCCCATCAATCTACACACAATACCCCATAATGACAAAGCAAAAACTGGTTTTTAGAACATTTAGCTAATTTACTACAAACCAAAAACTGAAATATCACATTTACAGTGGCTTGCGAAAGTATTCACACCCCCTTGGAATTATTCCTATTTTTTTGCCTTACAACCTGGAATTAAAATGGATTTTTTTGGGGGGGTTGTATCATTTGATTTACACAACATGCCTAACTCTTTGAAGATACAAAATGTTTTTTATTGTGAAACAAACAAGAAATAAGATTTAAAAAACAGAACTTGAGCGTGCCCATTCTTCAAAGCAAAACTGCTCCAGCTCCTTCAAGTTGGATGGGTTCCGCTGGTGTACAGCAATCTTTAAGTCATACCACAGATTCTCAATTGGATTGAGGTCTGGGCTTTGACTAGGCCATTCCAAGACATTGAAATGCTTCCCCTTAAACCACTCAAGTGTTGCTTTAGCAGTATGCTTAGGGTCTTTGTCCTGCTGGAAGGTGAACCTCCATCCCAGTCTCAAATCTCTGGAAGACTGAAACAGGTTTCCCTCAAGAATTTCCCTGTATTTAGCGCCATCCATCATTCTTTCAATTCTGACCAGTTTCCCAGTCCTTGCCGATGAAAAACATGGTGTTCTCAGGGTGATGAGAGGTGTTGGGTTTGCGCCAGACATAGCGTTTTCCTTGATGGCCAAAAAGCTCAATTTTAGTCTCATCTGACCAGAGTACCTTCTTCCATATGTTTGGGGAGTCTCCTACATGGCTTTTGGCGAACACCAAACGTGTTTTCTTATTTTTTTCTTTAAGCAATGGCTTTTTTTCTGGCCACTCTTCCATAAAGCCCAGCTCTGTGGAGTGTACGGCTTAAAGTGGCCCTATGGACAGATACACCAATCTCCACTGTGGAGCTTTGCAGCTCCTTCAGGATTATCTTTGGTCTCTTTGTTGCCTCTCTGATTAATGCCCTCCTTGCCTGGTCTGTGAGTTTTGGTGGGCGGCCCTCTCTTGGCAGGTTTGTTGTGGTACCATATTCTTTCAATTTTTTAATAATGGATTTAATGGTGCTCCGTGGGATGTTCAAAGTTTCAGATATTTTTCTATAACCCAACCCGGATCTGTACCTCTCCACAACTTTGTCCCTGACCTGTTTGGAGAGCTCTTTGTTCTTCATGGTGCCACTTGCTTGGTGGTGCCCCTTGCTTAGTGGTGTTGCAGACTCTGGGGCCTTTCAGAAAAGGTGTATATATACTGAGATCATGTGACAGATCATGTGACACTTAGATTGCACACAGGTGGACTTTATTTAACTAATTATGTGACTTCTGAAGGTAATTGTTTGCATCAGATCTTATTTAGGGGCTTCATAGCAAAGGGGATGAATACATATGCACGCACTACTTTTCCATTATTTATATTTTAGAATTTTTTGAAACAGGTTATTTTTTTCATTTCACTTCACCAATTTGGACTATTTTGTGTATCTCCATTACATGAAATCCAAATAAAAATCCATTTAAATTACAGGTTGTAATGCAACAAAATATGAAAAACGCCAAGGGGGATGAATACTTTTGCAAGGCACTGTACATAAGTATTCAGACCCTTTACTCAGTACTTTGTTGAAGCACCTTTGGCTGCGATTACAGCATCGAGTCTTCTTGGGTATAACGCTACAAGCTTGGCACACCTGTATTTGGAGAGTTTCTCCCATTCATCTCTGCAGATCCTTTCAAGCTCTGTCAGGTTGGATGGGGAGCATTGCTGCACAGCTATTTTCAGGTCTCTCCAGAGGTGTTCGATCGGGTTCAAGTCCGGGCTCTGGCTGGGCCACTCAAGGACATTTAGAGACTTGTCCCTTAGCCACTCCTGCGTCGTCTTGTCTGTGTGCTTAGGGTCGTTGTCCTGTTGGAAGGTGAACCTTCGCCCCAATCTGAGGTCCTGAGCGCTCTGGAGCAGGTTTTCATCAAGGATCTCTCTGTACTTTGCTCCGTTCATCTTAACCTTGATCCTGACTAGTCTCCCAGTCCCTGCCGCTGAAAAACATTCCCACAGCATGATGCTGCCACCACAATGCTTCACCGTAGGGATGGTGCCAGGTTTCCTCCAGACGTGATGCTTGGCATTCAGGCCAAAGAGTTCAATCTTGGTTTCATCAGACCAGAGAATCTTGTTTCTCATGGTCTGAGAGTCTCCAAGTGCCTTTTGGCAAACTCCAAGTGGGCTGTCATGTGCCTTTTACTGAGGAGTGGCTTCTGTCTGGCCACTCTACCATAAAGGCCTGATTGGTGGAGTGCTGCAAAGATGGTTGTCTTTCTGGAAGGTTCTCCCATCTCTAGAGCTCTGTCAGAGTGACCATCGGATTCTTGGTCACCTCCCTGACCAAGGCCCTTCTCCCCCAGTTTGGCCGGGCGGCCAGCTCTAGGAAGAGTCTTGGTGGTTCCAAACATCTTCCATTTAAGAATGATGGAGGCCACTGTGTTGACATGTTTTGGTACCCTTCCCCAGATCTATGCCTCGGCACAATTCTGTCTCGCAGCTCTATGGACAACTCCTTCGACCTCATGGCTTGGTTTTTGCTCTGACATGCACTGTCAACTGTGGGACCTTATATAGACAGGTGTGTGCCTATCCAAATCATGTCCAATCAATTGAATTTACCACAGGTGGACTCCAATCAAGTTGTAGAAACATCTCAAGGATGATCAATGGAAACAGGATGCACCTGAGCTCAATTTCGAGTCTCATAGCAAAGGGTCTGAATACTTATGTAAATAAGGTATCTGTTTTTTATTTTTAATACATTTGCTAAACAAAATAAAAAACTGTTTTCGCTTTGTCATTATGGGGTATTGTGTGTAGATTGATGAGGAATTTGTTTTATTTAATCCATTTTAGAATAAGGCTGTAATGTAACAAAATGTGGAAAAAGTAAAGGGGCCTGAAAACTTTCCGAATGCACTGTATGTTCATCCATACTGCTCAGGAATACATATTATAGCTTCCAGTGAAAAATTTAGGAACAATAGAGAGAAACAAGACAGAGAGAGAGAGAGAGAGGAGAGAGAGAGAGAGAGAGAGAGAGAGAGAGAGAGAGAGAGAGAGAGAGAGAGAGAGAGAGAGAGAGAGAGAGAGCGAGACACAGAGAGAAAGAGACAGAGAGAGCGAGAGAGAGAGAGAGAGAGAGAGAGCGAGAGAGAGAGAGAGAGAGAGAGAGAGAGAGAGAGAGAGAGAGAGAGAGAGAGAGAGAGAGAGAGAGAGAGGAGAGAGAGAGAGAGAGAGAGAGAGAGAGAGAGAGAGAGAGAGAGAGAGAGAGAGAGAGAGAGAGAGAAAGGTATATAAAAAGAGGAGAGAGAGACAGAAGACTATAGACGGAAGAGAAAATAGAGATATCTAACTCTAAACAAACCAGAACTGTGCTTTGTGAGGACAGAGTTTACAAGATCTATTTCAGACAGATCCCATTGTTCACCATGCTTTCTATTACATAATATGAATGTACACATGGCTCACCACTCTGGCAACAGTGCACACACTAGCTGCCTGTCCTTCTGCCTGGTTTACCCAGTGTCCTTAGCTCTTTGAACTGTCATTTTCTTTGCAAAGTCTCTTTGGAACTTTTGGTGCCAACATGGCACCCTTTAAAAATGACGTTGGCCTAACTCTGTGTACAGCAATACCCTTTTCACACTACTGAGCCTAGTTGTTGGAACTGTGCTCGAAAGGACAATCTGAAAAGAAAATATCCGAGCCAGCACAGTACAGCAGTGAGAAAAAGGGGTATTAATGTGTCAACTGTACCACAGTGAATCCTTTAAAAGATTTTAACTTAGCCTTGTGGACTTACTTTGAGGGACGAGGAGGCGTACACCATGTCCTCCAGGTTGAAGTGGCAGCAGCGGTTCAGATGCTCCTGACAGAAGTCCTGCACCAGCTGCAGGTTGTACAGGCTGTCCGCCAGCGACATACGCTCCTTCAGACAGATATCTGACAAGGACAAGGGGGTCTGAGAGACGTGCTGCACCAATCAACTTGCAAGTGAATCAGGAAGTGTGTGTACGTGAGGATTAAGGCGGTAAAGCAGAGGCATCTGTATGTTATTTGTCCCCTTCCTTGTCTGGGATTGACCAATCAGGGATCAGGATACTGGATGTTTTGCACAAGGTACTCAAGCCATTTTGAAGTGTAAACAGAATCTTTAAATCAATCATCACTCTGAGTTTGTGGGGTTCAATACTGAGCTTTGTGTGTGTGTGTGTGTGTCTGTGTGTGTGTGTGTGTGTGTGTGTGTGTGTGTGTGTGTGTGTGTGTCTGTGTGTGTCTGTGTGTGTGTGTGTGTGTGTCCCATCCACTTCATCAAGAAGGTTAATGAGATTAAGGATGAGTTGATTATGAGATTTGATTTTCATCACCAATGGACGGCTGATGGCTCACTCAGTCCTTCTGGGACATGAAAGGCTAGCCAGGGGAGAGCCCTTAACTCCGTCAGACTCACATCAGACAGCTAGGCCCCTGGAGAGGGTTGTGTGTTGATCAAATCAAATTCAAGTGTATTGGTCACGGGCACATGGTACAGTGAAACGCTTGCTCGCTAACTCTTCTCAACAATGCAGAAAAATAACAATATCTATCAAGAATCAAATGCACACACTCTCCCCTATCAAACTCACTCTCTCCACTCTCCAACACACACACATATCTCCTCCCCCCCCCCCCCCCCCCCTCCCCCTCCCCTCCCCTCCCCACGGTCATAGTGCAGTGTAGTACTGTGTAGAGGTGTACCTTCCAGTCTGACTAGGTGTGGGCAGTAGAAGTGCAGCAGAGAGGCCAGGGCGCAGCCGTCAGAAGTGTCCTTCAGCAGGTCATCGACAGGGGGGGATCCAGGGCACCTGCTGGGCCACAGTCTGCTGCTCCTTCCTGTGGCGAGCCTGGATTGCCAGGGGACAAACAGACTGACAATGGGCCAGGGCAGGGAGAGAGATGGGGCAAGGGGGATACACACAGACACAGACACACACACAGGAAAAAAAGAAATACACAGACAGACAGACATGTAGGAATGCAGATCACCATATAGATGGAGTGTATCTCTCATTGGAGGTATGACATTGTGAAATCATTCTGAAATTGTTTAATGTATGGACTACCGACACACACACCATGAGAATACTAAATCTGACATCAAAACATGACATAATGTAATCATATCGACAATATAATAAACAAAATCACATGTCCAGTAACCTCCAATAACAATGAATGAAATCTAATGCAGGGAAACTAGACGGAAACCGAGTTAACTGCAAAATAAAGCGTCCCCAATAACTGCAATTACATGTTGACGTTCATGTGTGGAATGATGACATTTACTATGGAGACAGTCACTACAGAGACATTATGGGGATGGCGGTGAGAGACAGTCACTATGGAAACGGACAGATGGACGGGGGGAATAAGACCAGTGCTGGTCATCTGATTTACAGGTACCAGTTTCATGTACCATTTGGTCGGAGACTTCAGGAGCCAAGAGAGAGAGAGAGCTAGAGAGAGAGAGAGAGAGAGAGAGAGAGAGAGAGAGAGAGAGAGAGAGAGAGAGAGAGAGAGAGAGAGAGAGAGATAGAAAGAGACAAGAAGAGAGATATGATCCAGTCAGACAAGAAGAGAGGCATAATCCAGTCAGACAAGAACAGAGGTATAATCCAGACAGACAAGAAGAGAGGCATAATCCAGTCAGACAAGAAGAGAGGTATAATCCAGTCAGACAAGAAGAGAGGTATAATCCAGTCAGACAAGAAGAGAGGTATAATCCAGTCAGACAAGAAGAGAGGTATAATCCAGTCAGACAAGAAGAGAGGTATAATCCAGTCAGACAAGAAGAGAGGTATAATCCAGTCAGACAAGAAGAGAGGTATAATCCAGTCAGACAAGAAGAGAGGTATAATCCAGTCAGACAAGAAGAGAGGTATAATCCAGTCAGACAAGAAGAGAGGTATAATCCAGTCAGACAAGAAGAGAGGTATAATCCAGTCAGACAAGAAGAGAGGTATAATCCAGTCAGACAAGAAGAGAGGTATAATCCAGTCAGACAAGAAGAGAGGTATAATCCAGTCAGACAAGAAGAGAGGTATAATCCAGTCAGACAAGAAGAGAGGTATAATCCAGTCAGACAAGAAGAGAGGTATAATCCAGTCAGACAAGAAGAGAGGTATAATCCAGTCAGACAAGAAGAGAGGTATAATCCAGTCAGACAAGAAGAGAGGTATAATCCAGTCAGACAAGAAGAGAGGTATAATCCAGTCAGACAAGAAGAGAGGTATAATCCAGTCAGACAAGAAGAGAGATATAATCCAGTCAGACAAGAAGAGAGGTATAATCCAGTCAGACAAGAAGAGAGGTATAATCCAGTCAGACAAGAAGAGAGGTGTAATCCAGTCAGACAAGAATAATCCAGTCAGACAAGAAGAGAGGTATAATCCAGTCAGACAAGAAGAGAGGTATAATCCAGTCAAACAAGAAGAGAGGTATAATCCAGTCAGACAAGAAGAGAGGTATAATCCAGTCAGACAAGAAGAGAGGTATAATCCAGTCAGACAAGAAGAGAGGTATAATCCAGTCAGACAAGAAGAGAGGTATAATCCAGTCAGACAAGAAGAGAGGTATAATCCAGTCAGACAAGAAGAGAGGTATAATCCAGTCAAACAAGAAGAGAGGTATAATCCAGTCAGACAAGAAGATAGGTATAATCCAGTCAGACAAGAAGAGAGGTATAATCCAGTCAGACAAGAAGAGAGGTATAATCCAGTCAGACAAGAAGAGAGGTATAATCCAGTCAGACAAGAAGAGAGGTATAATCCAGTCAAACAAGAAGAGAGGTATAATCCAGTCAGACAAGAAGAGAGGTATAATCCAGTCAGACAAGAAGAGAGGTATAATCCAGTCAGACAAGAAGAGAGGTATAATCCAGTCAGACAAGAAGAGAGGTATAATCCAGTCAGACAAGAAGAGAGGTATAATCCAGTCAGACAAGAAGAGAGGTATAATCCAGTCAGACAAGAAGAGAGGTATAATCCAGTCAGACAAGAAGAGAGGTATAATCCAGTCAAACAAGAAGAGAGGTATAATCCAGTCAGACAAGAAGAGAGGTATAATCCAGTCAGACAAGAAGAGAGGTATAATCCAGTCAGACAAGAAGAGAGGTATAATCCAGTCAGACAAGAAGATAGGTATAATCCAGTCAGACAAGAAGAGAGGTATAATCCAGTCAGACAAGAAGAGAGGTATAATCCAGTCAGACAAGAAGAGAGGTATAATCCAGTCAGACAAGAAGAGAGGTATAATCCAGTCAAACAAGAAGAGAGGTATAATCCAGTCAGACAAGAAGAGAGGTATAATCCAGTCAGACAAGAAGAGAGGTATAATCCAGTCAGACAAGAAGAGAGGTATAATCCAGTCAGACAAGAAGAGAGGTATAATCCAGTCAGACAAGAAGAGAGGTATAATCCAGTCAGACAAGAAGAGAGGTATAATCCAGTCAGACAAGAAGAGAGGTATAATCCAGTCAGACAAGAAGAGAGGTATAATCCAGTCAGCATTAGACTTTGTGTCTGTTTTGCTGCCTAAAATGTCAAACAGAGGATCCTCTCATGTCAAACAGAGGATCCTCTCATGTCAAATAGAGGATCCTCTCATGTCAAACAGAGGATCCTCTCATGTCAAACAGAGGGTCCTCTCATGTCAAACAGACATCTTTCCTTGAGACAGCTAACTAGTGCAGGACACCCACAGCAGAAACCAGGATGATTTGATGTGAAGCCTAAATTGTGACTGCTCTCCCAGTTGAAGAAACCATGTTAGTGTATGTATATGCGTGCATGGATGTGTGTTGTGTTTGTGCCTATATTAATGTGGACATTGCATTGGGTTGGTCCCTTTTATGTGTACATTCCTATAGGTTTGAGAAAACGAAGCTACGCTACTGGTCAGCCCAGTATTACACAGTGAAGTAGATTACTTTAAAGACAAGCTTGTAAATACTGCTCCAATTGGGCAGCCCACGGCTTTCTTCAAAGACCAACTGTCAACGGTTGCGAAAACAATTAAGCTACAGTACATTTTGAATGTTGCAGTTCCAGGTTGATGGAAAGGTCAGTTTGTTGCATTCCGGACTGATTGACTAGACCAACTATTTGAATGCTAATGTCAGTCATCCATAGACTGATATCAAAGGCTCACAATAAGACATATGTGACTCACTTAGGGCGCTTTCGTAAATTCCCTCTGGCTATCTACGACTCACTTAGTGAAGAAGAAGATTAGATGGTATAATCTCATTAAAGGGCAATCAGTTGATCGCACTGATCTTTCCCAGTATTGGCTGAAGAACTTATTCAGCTACATCCATGGTGGTCTTGAAAAGCCTCCCTAACCATGTTACTGATCAAATACTAATTAGAAGAAGGGATGGTTTGATGGTTTCGAACCAATTACATTTTCTGCTTTCAATTATTCATGTTGTGCTTTTTCATCTAGCATAAAAACAGGCTGAACATTTGGTAATGAGAGGATGGGTAAAAAGATGTGCGTTTGGGAGGCTTGGTGGGGGTTATGGTTATGCCAATAGTCCCAGCAATGTGTGAGGTTGTGGGACTACGGCAGAGAAGGCTATAGGGCAGGGCTAGGGCAGGGCTAAATTGGGGCTAAATTGGGGCTAAATTAGGGCTAAATTGGGGATAACACGCAGCAGAGATAGGGCTAGCCAAGACCACCAGTAAAACCCCTTTAAGGAGAGCTTAGGCTTGGTCCTAATCCCAACCATCCACCACATCAATCAACTGTCTGTCCTGTTCTCCCTCTCTGACAAGTCACATCCTCTCCAAACAGACATGTTCAATTCATCCTGCACAGATTTTCAATTTAAAAGGAATTACTTATGTGTTTTTCTCTGCCCTGCCATTGCCTTTGACTTCACATTGACCACCAGTGTCTGTTTGGTTTCGCAGCATACTGTGCTGCAACTTTTTAAAAAACCTGGGTCGCCCTAGTCAGCTTTTTTTTGTCCCGATGACTTCAGCACATCTGTCCGTGGAGGGTACACGGCCCTGAACGAAACCGGTGACTCAAAGAGCAGGACAGATTTGGGAGCGACTGGAGCTAGTATCTAGGTCACAGTGCCGGGGGAGGGAGGGAGGGAGAGAGAGAGAGAGAGAGAGAGAGAGAGAGAGAGAGAGAGAGAGAGAGAGAGAGAGAGAGAGAGAGAGAGAGAGAGAGAGAGAGAGAGAGAGAGAGACAGAGATAGGAGACAGAGATAGGAGACAGAGATAGGAGAGAGAGAGAGAGAGAGAGAGGAGAGAGCGAGAGGAGAGAGAGAGAGGAGAGGAGAGAAAGAGAGGAGAGAGAGGAGAGAGAGGAGAGTGATAGAGTGGGAGAGAGAGAGAGAGAGAGAGGGGGAGAGAGAGGAGAGAGAGGAGAGAGAGACAGAGAGAGAGGAGAGAGCGAGAGAGAGGAGAGAGAGAGGAGAGAGAGGAAAGAGAGGAGAGAGAGAGGAGAGAGAGAGAGAGAGAGGGGAGGAGAAGAAAGAAGAGGAGAGAGAGGAGAGAGAGAGCGGGAGGAGAAGATAGAGGAGAGAGAGAGAGAGAGAGAGAGAGAGAGAGAGAGAGAGAGAGAGAGAGAGAGAGAGAGAGAGAGAGAGAGAGAGAGAGGAGAGAGAGAGTATAGAGAGGAGAGAGAGAGAGGAGAGAGAGGAGAAAGATAGAGGAGAGAGAGAGAGGAGAGAGAGGAGAGAGAGAGGGAGGAGAGGGAGAGGAGAGAGAGAGGGAGGGGAGAGAGGAGAGAGAGAAGAGAGAGAGAGGAGAGAGAGAAGAAAGAGGAGATAGAGAGGAGAGAGAGAGGGAGGAGAAAGATAGAGGAGAGAGAGAGAGGGGAGAGGGAGAGAGGAGAGAGAGAGTATAGAGCGGAGAGAGAGAGAGAGGAGAGAGAGAGGAGAAAGATAGAGGAGAAAGATAGAGGAGAGAGAGAGAGAAGAGAGAGAGAGGAGAGAGGGGGAGAGAGAAAGGAGAGAGAGGAGTGAGAGAGAGGAGAGAGGAGAGAGAGAGGTGATGGAGAGAGAGGAGATAGAGAAGAGAGAGAGGAGAGAGAGAGAGAGAGAGAGAGAGAGAGAGAGAGAGGAGAGAGAGGGTGTGCATGTGTACTGGGTGTGCATGTGTACTGTATGTATGTGCATATAAACTCAGCAAAAAAAGAAACGTACTCTCACTGTCAACTGTGTTTATTTTCAGCAAATTGAACATGTGTAAATATTTGTATGAACATAACAAGATTCAACAACTGAGACATAAACTGAACAAGTTCCACAGACATGTGACTAACAGAAATGGAATAATGTGTCCCTGAACAAAGGGGGGGTCAAAATCAAAAGTAACAGTCAGTATCTGGTGTGGCCACCAGCTGCATTAAGTACTGCAGTGCATCTCCTCCTCATGGACTGCACCAGATTTGCCAGTTCTTGCTGTGAGATGTTACCCCACTCTTCCACCAAGGCACCTGCAAGTTCCCGGACATTTCTGGGGGGAATGGCCCTAGCCCTCACCCTCCGATCTAACAGGTCCCAGACATGCTCAATGGGATTGAGAGCCGGGCTCTTCGCTGGCCATGGCAGAACACTAACATTCCTGTCTTGCAGGAAATCACGCACAGAACGAGCAGTATGGCTGGTGGCATTTTCATGCTGGAGGGTCATGTCAGGATGAGCCTGCAGGAAGGGTACCACATGAGGTAGGAGGATGTCTTCCCTTTAACGCACAGCGTTGAGATTGCCTGCAAAGACAACAAGCTCAGTCCGATGATACTGTGACACACCGCCCCAGACCATGACGGACCCTCCACCTCCAAATCGATCCCGCTCCAGAGTACAGGCCTCGGTGTAAGGCTCATTCCTTCGACGATAAACGCAAATCCTACCATCACCCCTGGTGAGACAAAACCGCGACTCGTCAGTGAAAAGCACTTTTTGCCAGTCCTGTCTGGTCCAGCGGGTTTGTGCCCATAGGCGACATTGTTGCCGGTGATGTCTGGTGCGTACAAGCCCTCAGTCCAGCCTCTCTCAGCCTATTGCGGACAGTCTGAGCACTGATGGAGGGATTGTGCGTTCCTGGTGTAACTTGGGCAATTGTTGTTGCCATCCTGTACCTGTCTCGCAGGTGTGATGTTTGGATGTACCGATCCTGTGCAGGTGTTGTTACACGTGGTCTGCCACTGCGAGGACGATTAGCTGTCTGTCCTGTCTCCCTGTAGCGCTGTCTTAGGCGTCTCACAGTACGGACATTGCAATTTATTGCCCTGGCCACATCTGCAGTCCTCATGCCTCCTTTCAGCATGCCTAAGGCACGTTCTCACAATGAGCAGGGACCCTGGGCATCTTTCTTTTGGTGTTTTCAGAATCAGTAGAAAGGCCTCTTTAGTGTCCTAAGTTTTCATAACTGTGACCTTAATTGCCTACCGTCTGTAAGCTGTTAGTGTCTTGACGACCGTTAAACAGGTGCATGCTCATTAATTGTTTATGGTTCATTGAACAAGCATGGGAAACAGTGTTTAAACCCTTTACAATGAAGATCTGTGAAGTTATTTGGATTTTACGAATTATCTTTGAAAGATAGGGTCCTGAAAAAGGGACATTTCTTTTTTTGCTGAGTTTATATGTGTGCGTTCTGTGTTGTTGGGGGGTGTGGAGGTTAATAACCCTTACTTAATCTACAAGTCATCTAGGCTAACACACACATACATCATGTGTGTCACGACTTCCTCCGAAGCTGCCTCCCCTCCTTGTTCGGGCAGGCTTCGGCGTTCGTCGTCACCGGCCTTCTAGCCACTGCCGCTCCATATCTCATCATTCCATTTGTCTTGTCTTGTTCATTACACACACCTGATTCATATCCCCTCATTAGTACATGTATAAGTGTTCCCTCTGCCCCCTTGTCCCTGTGGGTGATTGTTTCATGTGAGATGAGTGTAGCTCGGTGGAGCTACCTGTACTTTGTATTGCCGGGGTATATTTTCCCCGTGTGCCTGTATTTGTTCCAGTGCGCATGTTTTGTGCACTGGACTGTTGACGCTATCCAGCGTAACTGTGTACTACGGAATAAACTCTGTATTCTGTGATTTACCCTCCTGTGCCTGACTCCTTCAAATCACACTCTCACAGAATCACCCACCCACTATGGAGTCAGCGGGAGAGGAGCGCATGCCTGGAGTCGTGGCACGGGTCCAGGAGCATTCAACGATCCTAGCCAGCTTACGAGAAGCGATGGATCGGGTTCTTCAGGTCGTCCAACGCCTGGAGAGGAGAGGACCCGATCTGTCGAGACCAGCTGGGCAACCGGATCCAGCCACACACACCCCAGCACCCAGAGGTATCCATATATCCCGACCACGGGAGTTCGACAGGACAGCTGCTCTCTGCCAAGGATCCCTCCTCCAACTGGATCTCTACTTCGCTAGCATCAGGCCGGCCCCATCTGAGCGGGAGAAGGTGTCCGCCCTCGTCTCCTGCCTCTCGGGGAAAGCCCTGGAGTGGGCCAATGCGGTCTGGAACGAAGGAGGAGCCGCGTTGGACAACTACGGGGAGTTCGCTCGCCTCTTTCGGGCTGTCTTCGATCACCCGCCCGAAGGTCGAGCGGCTGGTCCACCTGAGGCAGGGGACGAGGACTGCGCAGGACTTCGCATTGGAGTTCCGGACTCTAGCAGCTGGGTCCGGGTGGAACGAGCGGGCCCTTATCGACCACTTCCGGTGCCATCTGCGTGAGGACGTCCCGAAGGGAGCTAGCCTGCGGGACACCATGTTGTCCTTCACGCAACTGGTGGACATGGCCATCCATTTGGACAACCTGCTGGCAGCCAGAGGACGTTCTGGAGGGGGTCTGCACATTCCAACCCCGCCCGAGCAGATGGAGCTGGGTGGAACCGCTATCCGAGAGAGCGGAGGACGACAGCATCAGTTTCACTCTGGTGGCACGAAGGGACATTACACTGCACGTTGTCGTCAGCGTTCTTTTGGGTCTTGAGGCGGCAGGCAGAGCACTCTCGCATCACCCCAGGTATCGAACACCCACACTCGTTCAGAGCCCTCTGCTGCGAACTGTACCCTACCCATCTACTTTCCTGATCACATGGTAGTTCCCCAGTGTAAGGCACTAGTCGATTCAGGCGCAGCTGGGAACTTTATAGACAGGGCATTCTCACATAGTCTAGGCATTTCATTGGTTCCCCTATCCATTCCACTCCCCATCAGAGCACATGATAGTCGACCATTAGGGTCCAGGTTTGTTAGGGAAGTTACAGCACCAGTCACCATGATTACCCACGAGACACATTGCGAGCAAGTCACTTTTTTTATTATTGAGTCTCCTGCTTTCCCTGTGGTATTAGGTATCCCTTGGTTAGCACTCCACAACCCCACCTTCTCATGGCCGCAGAGGGTTCTCACGGTGTGGTCGCGAGAGTGTCAGGGTAGGTGTCTAGGTGTTTCCATTGGTGCAACCATTCCCCCCGAATACCTCGATTTGGCGCACACATTTTCTAAAACGCAGGCGACCAAGTTATCCCCTCATCGGGCGGGGGATTGCGCGATAAACCTCCGGGTAGACGCTGTGCATCCCAGGAGTATTGTGTATCCCCTGTCACAGGCTGAAACGGAGGCTATGGAAACATACGTCACCGAGTCCCTGCGCCAGGGGTATATATGTCCCTCCACTTCACCCGAGTTTCTTTTTTGTGAAGAAGAAAGACGGCGGTCTGCGCCCTTGCATTGATTATCGACCACTGAACAAGGAGACGATAAGATTTAGTTATCCTCTCCCCCTCATTCCTTCAGTGATCGAGTCAATGAATGGGGCGCGCTTCTTCGCCAAATTAGATCTCAGGAGTGCGTACAACCAGGTGCGTATCCGAGAGGGGGATGAGTGGAAGACAGCATTCAGCACAACCACAGGGCATTATGAATACCTGGTGATGCCCTACAGTTTGATGAATGCTCCATCCGTCTTCCAGTCCTATGTGAACGAGGTGTTTCGGGACATGCTTGGTCGTGGTGTAGTGGTCTACATCGATGAAATTCTGGTGTATTCCACTACGCATGCAACGAGCATGTGTCCCTGGTTCGCAAAGTGCTGGCCCGACTGTTGGAAAAGGACCTTTATGCCAAGGCAGAGAAGTGTATGTTTTTCCAGCAGTCCGTCACCTTCCTCGGATACCGCATTACCACCTCAGGTGTGGAGATGGAGGGAGATCATATTTCAGCCGTGCGTAATTGGCCGACTCACACCACGGTTACGGAGGTGCAGCGCTTTCTTGGCTTCGCCAACTACTATCGGAGGTTTATCCGGGGCTTTGGCAAGGTCGCAGCTCCCATTACATCTCAGTTGAAGGGTGGGCCGTCCCAGCTCCGCTGGTCTGCTGAGGCTGACAGGGCCTTCAGTAAACTGAGGGGTCTGTTCACCTCAGCCGCGGTACTGGCTTACCCCGATCCATCACTACCGTTCGTAGTGGAGGTGGATGCATCCGAGATAGGGATAGGCGCTGTCCTATCTCAACGCTCGGGCATGCCACCCAAGCTCCACCCCTGTGTCTTCTTCTCTAAGAAGCTCAGCCCGGCAGAGCAGAATTACGACGTTGGTGATCAGGAGCTGTTGGCTGTTGTCCAAGCCCTGACCTGGTGGAGGCATTGGCTCGAAGGGGCGAAACACCCTTTCCTCATCTGGATGGACCACCGTAACCTGGAGTACATCTGGAGAGCGAGGAGGCTGAATCCTCGCCAAGCCAGGTGGGCCCTATTCTTCACCCGGTTTGATTTCACACTATCTTACATCCCGGGTACGAAGAACGTGAAGGCAGACACATTGTCACAGCTGTATGACACAGAGGAGAGGCCCAGAGACAACACCCCCATACTCCCGGCCTCCTGCATTGTGTTGCCGGTAGTATGGGCGATGGACGCGGATATAGAGCAGGCGTTATGCACAGAGCCATCTCCACCTCAGTGTCCAGCTGGGCTGCAGTACGTGCCTGCTCTTGTCCGTGACCGTCTGATCTACTGGGCACACAAGTCACCCTCCTCTGGTCACCCAGGTGCCATAGTGCACTGCCTGACCGGAAAGTACTGGTGGCCTACCTTGGCTAAGGACGTGAGGGTGTATGTCTCTTCCTGCTCGGTGTGTGGCCAGAGTAAGGCACCTAGGCACCTCCCAGCGGTTAAGTTACAACCTTTAACAGTTCCACAACGACCATGGTCTCACCTGAGTGTTGATTTCCTGACTGATCTTCCCCTCTCCCAAGGTAACACCACCATCCTGGTCGTTGTGGACCGCTTTTCCAAGGCCTGCCACCTCCTTCCTCTGCCCAGTCTCCCCACGACCCTGCAAACTGCGGAGGCCCTGTTTACACACGTCTTCCGGCACTAAGGGGTACAAGAGGATATAGTGTCTGACCAAGGTCCCCAGTTCACATCCAAGATCTGGAAGGTGTTCATGGAATGTCTGTTGGTCTAGGTCAGCCTGACCTCTGGTTTCCACCCTGAGTCTAATGGGCAGGTGGAACGGGATGTGGGTAGGTTCCTGCGGTCCTACTGCCAGGACCGGCCGGGGGAGTGGTCGGTGTTCTTGCCATGAGCCGAATATTCCCAGAACTCTCTCCGTCACTCCTCCACTAACCTAACGCCATTCCAATGTGTTTTAGGTTACCAACCGGTTCTGGCACCGTGGCACCAGAGCCAGACCGAGGCTCCTTGCGGTGGATGACTGGTTTCAGCGCGCGGAGAAGACGTGAGACGCTTCCCACGTCCACCTCCAACGCGCCGTGCGTCGTCAGAAGGCCAACGCTGACCGCCACCGCAGTGAGGCCCCAGTCTTCGTACCGGGTGATCGGGTCTGGCTCTCGACCCGGAATCTGCCCCTCCGCCTGCCCTGCCGGAAGCTGAGCCCGCAGTTTGTGGGGCCGTTCAAAGTCCTGAGGAGAATCAACAAGGTTACCTATAGGTTATTACTCCCCCCTGATTACCATATTAACCCCTCGTTTCATGTGTCTCTCCTCAGGCCGGTGGTGGCTGGTCCGCTCCAGTAGTCTGAGGTGTGGGAGGTCCCACCGCCTACTCTGGACATCGAGGGGGCCCCGGCGTACTCCGTCCGTTCCATCCTGGATTCGAGGCGTCGGGTGGGGGGCCTTCAGTACCTCGTGGAGTGGGAAGGGTACGGTCCGGAGGAACGGTGCTGGGTCCCGGTGAGGGATATCCTCGATCCCTCCCTGTTGCGGGATTTCCACCGTCGCCATCCGGCTCGCCCTGCTCCGCATCTTCCTGGCCGTCCCCGAAGCCGGGGTCGGCACGCTGCTGGAGCTGCGCGTCAAAGGGGGGGGGGGGGGGGGGGGGGGGGGGGCTGCCCTCCTTGTTCGGGCAGGCTTCGGCATTCGTCGTCACCGACCTTCTAGCCACTGCCGCTCCATATCTCATCATTCCATTTGTCTTGTCTTGTTCATTACACACACCTGGTTCATATTCCCCTCATTAGTACATGTATAAGTGTTCCCTCTGCCCCCTTGTCCTTGTGGGTAATTGTTTCATGTGAGATGAGTGTAGCTCGGTGGAGCTACCTGTACTTTGTGTTGCCGGGGTATGTTTTCCCTGTGTGCCTGTATTTGTTCCAGTGCGCCTGTTTCGCGCACTGGACTGTTGACGCTATCCAGCGTAACTGTGTACTACGGAATAAACTCTGTATTCTGTGATTTACCCTCCTGCGCCTGACTCCTTCAAATCACACTCTCACAATGTGCCAGTAACTTTGTTAACATTGGTGTGGTGAATGTTGTACTGTATTGGGTAGTGGCAGTAGCAGGTGCCTAGCAGTGGGAGGAGACTAGCAGTGGGAGGAGACTAGCAGTGGGAGGAGACTAGCAGTGGGAGGAGACTAGCAGTGGGAGGAGACTAGCAGTGGCAGGAGACTAGCAGTGGCAGGAGACTAGCAGTGGGAGGAGACTAGCAGTGGGAGGAGACTAGCAGTGGGAGGAGACTAGCAGTGGCAGGAGACTAGCAGTGGGAGGAGACTAGCAGTGGGAGGAGACTAGCAGTGGGAGGAGACTAGCAGTGGGAGGAGACTAGCAGTGGCAGGAGACTAGCAGTGGGAGGAGACTAGCAGTGGGAGGAGACTAGCAGTGGCAGGAGACTAGCAGTGGCAGGAGACTAGCAGTGGCAGGAGACTAGCAGTGGGAGGAGACTAGCAGTGGGAGGAGACTAGCAGTGGGAGGAGACTAGCAGTGGCAGGAGACTAGCAGTGGCAGGAGACTAGCAGTGGGAGGAGACTAGCAGTGGGAGGAGACTAGCAGTGGGAGTCAGATGAAGAGCTGTTCTATTAGAGCATCACAGTCTGTGACTGGCCCTGGGTTAGGGCTGCTACTGTTGAAGTTGTTGTTGTTGATGATGTTGTTTCTCGTTCTCCCTATCCTTGCCTTTAGTGTTGTCCTGTCTGTCCCCAATTGGTGTCCAGCCCAGGGACAGCTCTGTTCTTCTGCTGCTGCTGTGTAACATGTTATCTATTTCATCAAACCAGGATAGTTCTCAGGGAGTCATAGGATCCATAGCCTGGTCCCAGATCTGTTTCTGCTGTAAAGACAACTCCTGTAGGCCTCCTGTAGCTCAGTTGGTAGAGCATGGCGCTTGCAACACCAGGGTTGTGGGTTCGATTCCCACGGTGGGCCAGTATGAAAAATGTATGCACTCACTAACTGTAAGTCGCTCTGGATAAGAGCGTCTGCTAAATGACTAAAAAATAAAAAACTCCTATGGCTATTGAGACGGAGTTGACAGGCCAGCACAAACAGATCTGGTACCAGGCTATAGGATCCACGGTTGACCCCTACCATTCCCTGTCCCATTCCCGGGCCAGCTCTGGGACAGTGGTGTTCAGTTCAGGCATCGGGAGACTGCCTCGGTACACTGACAGCTCACATCAACATCAAACAGCAGCTATCTTAGCCTTTGGACAGAGTGGAACACACACACACACATACTTTCATATGCATACACACACGCACACACACACACAGACACTTCATGCCAGGTCTCTGCAGGCACTTAGATGTCCGTTCTGGTGGGACATCTGGTTTGCATTGACATTGCCTCCAGGGAATATTCCAATATTTTTCTCAACGCTCCTTTAGAGATCTCTCTCTCCATAGAACAGGTTCACTAAAGGGGTTGTGACACACACTGTTCCCTCCTCTGGATGTTCTGGGAGGCCCAGCCACACTAACATGACAGGGTTCAGACCAGGACAGGCTAACATGACAGGGTTAAGACCAGGACAGGTTGACATGACAGGGTTCAGACCAGGACAGGCTGACATGACAGGGTTAAGACCAGGACAGGCTGACATGACAGGGTTAAGACCAGGACAGGCTGACATGACAGGGTTAAGACCAGGACAGGCTGACATGACAGGGTTAAGACCAGGACAGGCTGACATGACAGGGTTCAGACCAGGACAGGTTGACATGACAGGGTTCAGACCAGGACAGGTTGACATGACAGGGTTAAGACCAGGACAGGTTGACATGACAGGGTTAAGACCAGGACAGGCTGATAAAGCATGTCTAGATGGGCATGCCTCTCTCTCTCTCTCTCTCTCAGAGGCCATGTTACCATGTCAACCCTGCTGCTCAGCTGACCATAAAACTGAACCAGCCTGCCTGATGACGTGATTGTTCAGAGCCAAAGAGCATTATTCAGCTGGCACAACAGAAACGCACACAACAGCCTGCCATAGGGCATTAGAGAAGCCTCATGCAGCATGTTTTATGTAACACGCTAGCTAGACACAACAACTCCTAGATGGGTAGTTTGCTCCATGTCTGACCCGTGTGTCCCCAGACTAAATGACATGTCTTGTAAGTAGCGTTGAAAGGACTTGACGGAAAACATTTTTCACTGTGTGGGGTGTGAAGAAAGTACGGGAGAGAAAGTAGCCTGGTCCCAGATCAGTTTGTGCCAATAAACAGAGGAGTTGGCAGGACACCACAAACAGATCTGGGACCAAGCTGAGAAAGGGCATTGCACAGATATATCATGCTGTTCATGTTTACAATGAGCTTGCATGGTGCTGCTATAACATACAGTATACACATTCAGGCTTAAATATGGAGTGATATTAGTCACAGCAGAGATTAATTTGAATTCAATAGTTTTGAATCTGTATTGCACAAAATCAACGATTAAACGCATACATTGAATTTGATACAAGTGCATATCTAATTGTAAGACCTGGTCATTCAAATGTAGAAGATGCCGGAATCAGAATGAAACGAGAGAGGGTAGTGGGTAGGAGAGAAGGCCTAAGAAGAGAGGAGAGGGAGACACTCACCCTGGCTTGCCAACAGGCTCAGCACTCTGCGTCTCTCTCCTCCTTAGCTCTTGACAATGATATCCTTCAGATACTCATTTACCTGTTAAAGAGGGAGAGAGAGAGAGAGAGAGAGAGAGAGAGAGAGAGAGAGAGAGAGAGAGAGGGAGAGAGAGAGAGGGAGAGAGAGAGAGAGAGAGAGAGAGAGAGAGAGAGAGAGAGAGAGTAGAGAGAGAGAGAGAGAGAGGGAGGGAGAGAGAGGGGAGAGAGAGAGAGAGAGTGAGAGAGAGAGAGAGAAGAGAGAGAGAGAGAGAGAGAGAGAGAGAGACAGAGACAGAGACAGAGACAGAGAGAGAGAGAGAGAGAGAGAGAGAGAGAGAGAGGGAGAGAGAGAGAGGGAGAGAGAGAGAGAGAGAGAGAGAGAGAGAGAGAGAGAGAGAGAGAGAGAGAGAGAGAGAGAGAGAGAGAGAGAGAGAGAGACGAGGGAGAGAGAGAGAGGGAGAGAGAGAGAGAGAGAGAGAGAGAGAGAGAGAGAGAGAGGAGAGAGAGAGAGAGAGAGAGAGAGAGAGAGGTGGGGAGAGAAAGTTATCAAATGTTCTCATAATATAACATTTATCTCGTTAATTGGAGGGCTTCCATGTCCTTTGACTGTATAGAATCTTGTTTTACCACAATGCATTGCCAACCGAATTTGTTTTCTCTTAGTTCTGCTATTATGGTATTTAACCTTTTTCCTTTTCTTACTGTCATGTAAGAATGTCACAACTATATTTAAGAAGGTTGACAAAAGTCCCTTCAAAAGCTTTCAAAATGTCCAGCAATTTCCTGTAGTTGAAAGATACAGTATTGGAGTTCAAAGTTTCCTAGAGACTCCACAGTTTATCAACGTCTGCAGTGTGCCACATGCTTCCCCCCGAAAGATTTCATTACAACACCAGTTATTTTGTGTGTGTGTGTGTGTGTGTGTGTTGTGTCATGTGTCTATATGATTATGTCTGTGTACAGGTGTGTAGCGGTGTGTGTGTACAGGTGTGTGTAAATGGATAGTACAGTATCTAAGACTGCATGTGTTTTAGTGTATGGGTCTCCAGCAGGCCAGAGCTGGCAGCTGCCCACTGTTCCCAGCAAAGGAAAGTAAGGCCCAGAACAGAGGAATGTAAGGCCCAGAACAGAGGAATGTAAGGCCCAGAACAGAGGAATGTAAAGCCCAGAACAGAGGAATGTAAAGCCCAGAACAGAGGAATGTAAAGCCCAGAACAGAGGAATGTAAAGCCCAGAACAGAGGAATGTAAAGCCCAGAACAGAGGAATGTAAAGCCCAGAACAGAGGAATGTAAAGCCCAGAACAGAGGAATGTAAAGCCCAGAACAGAGGAATGTAAAGCCCAGAACAGAGGAATGTCAAGCCCAGAACAGAGGAATGTAAAGCCCAGAACAGAGGAATGTAAAGCCCAGAACAGAGGAATGTAAGGCCCAGAACAGAGGAATGTAAGGCCCAGAACAGAGGAATGTAAGGCCCAGAACAGAGGAATGTAAGGCCCAGAACAGAGGAATGGAAGGCCCAGAACAGAGGAATGGAAGGCCCAGAACAGAGGAATGTAAAGCCCAGAACAGAGGAATGTAAAGCCCAGAACAGAGGAATGGAAGGCCCAGAACAGCCTGTACTGGCCCTTATGGATGAGGAGGTGGAGCGTCTCCCTTTGCTGGCTCAGCAGCACTCACTAACACTAAGGTTGCATCACAAATGGCACCCTATCCCCCATATAGAGCACTACTCTTGACCGGGGCCATTTGGGACGCATCCACAGAGACAGGCCCAGGGCAAGACCGCCCCCTCACAGGACAACATGCACAGTCGGTCCCAATTCACCCCCTAGCCTTTTCCCTTGGCCCCATCCCTTTGCTTCATTTAATTTATTTATACAGAAGAAAAAAAAAATAAACATTTAAAATGCCAAGTGTACATTTATAAACAATACATTGGAATTTAAAAAAAGTTTTGCCCTTCTCAGTAGACATTGTACAGATTTTCAGAGTGTTGCCTGTCCTGCAGAGGGGGACAGAGACAGAAAGAAGCAAAGTAGTAAGAAGCTGTGCAGTACGGCTCGGCTCGGCTCGGCTCGGCTTGGCTCAGTAGTGTGAAAAGGGAACAAATGTATGATGTCCAGCTGGTCTAGACTGTAGGTGGTCCTGTGTGTGTGTGTGTGTGTATTAGAATGCCATGCAGGTGCCTACCTTGTTGATCCAGCTGGTCACGGCGTCCTCTGTGTCGTACGGTGTGTCTGCATCTTCATCGTGGTGGGAGGAGTACTGGAGGACACACGCCACCACCTTCTCCACGCTCACCGTCTCCACCGTGTACGCCATCATCAGCGTGTCCATCATCGCCAGGTGGGCACTCTGAAAGGGAACACAGGAAACAGGAAATTAGGTAATTTGTGGATTCGAATAGGCTATAGTCAGTGATGTTAGTAGGTAATTCACCATTGGGATACGTTCTAATCGGGTTAATCCGGTAGCCACCTTACTCACTCTGCACTTGGTAACTGGCCCTATATATTTTTTGGGCCAGGCACAGAAACCCCAAGCACCAGTGTAAATTCCAGGCTCTGTCGCAGCCGGCCGCGACCGGGAGACTCATGGGCGGCGCACAATTGGCCCAGCGTCGTCCAGGGTAGGGGAGGGAATGGTCGGCAGGGATGTAGCTCAGTTGATAGAGCATGGCGTTTGCAACGCCAGGGTTGTGGGTTCGATTCCCACAGGGGGCCAGTATAAAAAAATATATATATATATATATATGTAAGTCGCTCTGGATAAGAGCGTCTGCTAAATGACTAAAATGTAATGTAAATGTAAATAAACCTCAACCACCAGTGTAAATAAACCACAAGCACCAGTGTAAACCCCAAGCACTGGTGTAAACCCCAAGCACCAGTGTAAATAAACCCCAAGCACCAGTGTAAATAAACTTAAAACACCAGTGTACATAAATCCCAAGCACCAGTGTAAATAAACCCCAAGCACCAGTGTAAACCCCAAGCACTGGTGTAAACCCAAAGCACCAGTGTAAATAAACTTAAAACACCAGTGTACATAAATCCCAAGCACCAGTGTAAATAAACCCCAAGCACCAGTGTAAACCCCAAGCACTGGTGTAAACCCAAAGCACCAGTGTAAATAAACTTCAAACACCAGTGTACATAAACCCAAGCACCAGTGTAAATAAACCCCAAACACCAGTGTAAATAAACCCCAAGCACCAGTGTAAATAAACCCCAAGCACCAGTGTAAACCCAAAGCACCAGTGTAAATAAACTTAAAACACCAGTGTACATAAATCCCAAGCACCAGTGTAAATAAACCCCAAGCACCAGTGTAAACCCCAAGCACTGGTGTAAACCCAAAGCACCAGTGTAAATAAACTTCAAACACCAGTGTACATAAACCCAAGCACCAGTGTAAATAAACCCCAAACACCAGTGTAAATAAACCCCAAGCACCAGTGTAAATAAACCCCAAGCACCAGTATAAACCCAAAGCACCAGTGTAAATAAACTTAAAACACCAGTGTACATAAATCCCAAGCACCAGTGTAAATAAACCCCAAACACCAGTGTAAATAAACCCCAAGCACCAGTGTAAATAAACCCCAAGCACCAATGTAAATAACCACCAAGCACCAGTGTAAAGAAACCCCAAGCACCAGTGTAAATAAACCCCAAGCACCAGCATAAACCACAAGCACTGGTGTAAACCCCAAGCACCAGTGTAAATTAACCCCAAGCACCAGTGTAAATAAACCCCAAGCACCAGTGTACATAAATCCCAAGCACCAGTGTAAATAAACCCCAAGCACCAGTGTAAATAAACCCCAAGCACCAGTGTAAATAAACCCCAAGCACCAGTGTAAACCCCAAGCACTGGTGTAAATAAACTTCAAACACCAGTGTAAATAAAACCCAAGCACCAGTGTAAATAAACCCCAAGCACCAGTGTAAACCCCAAGCACTGGTGTAAACCCCAAGCACCAGTGTAAATAAACCCCAAGCACCAGTGTAAATAAACCCCAAGCACCAGTGTACATAAACCCCAAGCACCAGTGTAAAGAAACCCCAAGCACCAGTGTAAATAAACCCCAAGCACCACCGTAAACCCTAAGCACCAGTGTAAATAAACCCCAAGCACCAGTGTAAATAAACCCCAAGCACCAGTGTAAATAAACCCCAAGCACCAGTGTAAATAAACCCCAAGCACCACCGTAAACCCTAAGCACCAGTGTAAATAAACCCCAAGCACCAGTGTAAATAAACCCCAAGCACCACCGTAAAATAGTAAATAAACCCCAAGCACCACCGTAAAATATGGTGGAAGCTAAACCTGGCCTATCAGAAGGGTGGGTGGAGCTATTGCAACCTTGATTAGACCCATCAAGATCTATCCAATCTACAAAACGAGGGAAGGGAGCGAGTTATGGGAATGGAATTGAACCATAGAGTCCTAGCTATCCCTCCTCCACATATAGTCTGGCAGTTCTCTGTCTCCAGTTGGCCGTTCCCCAGTGGCTGTTGCCCTGAAAACAGTTGGGTCCGTCCCTCATTGCGCGACCCAATTAACTTTGTGTTCACACACACTGAAGGGAGAGAGCGAGAGTTAGAGAGAAAGGCCTACACCAAGCCTGCAGCCTGAGTCAGGAGTTGAGTGTGTCTCTCTCTCTCTCAACCACAGTAGTACAGTAATATAATGTATCTCTATGGTCTCAACATCCCTCCAAATAATATGAATATAATTATTCTTACTCATATTACTTCTATGAAATGTAGAATAATTGTTAGTGACTTGTTAATAGTGATAATAAAGCTGATGGAGATGTGGAGAAAGAGACATGAATTACTATAATAAGCACAACAGAGAGGCAATACTTTCCCTGAGACATGGCTGAGACACGGCTGAGACACGGCTGACACATGGCTGAGACATGGCTGACACATGGCTGAGACATGGCTGAGACACGGCTGACACACGGCTGAGACACGGCTGACACACGGCTGACACACGGCTGAGACACGGCTGACACACGGCTGAGACACGGCTGACACACGGCTGACACACGGCTGAGACACGGCTGAGACACGGCTGACACATGGCTGAGACACGGCTGACACATGGCTGAGACACGGCTGAGACACGGCTGACACATGGCTGAGACACGGCTGAGACACGGCTGAGACATGGCTTAGACATGGCCGACACATGGCTGAGACATGGCTGACACATGGCTGAGACACGGCTGAGACATGGCTGAGACATGGCTGACACATGGCTGAGACACGGCTGAGACATGGCTGAGACATGGCCGACACATGGCTGAGACACGGCTGAGACATGGCTGAGACACGGCTGAGACATGGCTGAGACACGGCTGAGACACGGCTGACACATGGCTGAGACATGGCTGACACATGGCTGAGACACGGCTGAGACATGGCTGACACATGGCTGACACATGGCTGACACATGGCTGAGACACGGCTGAGACACGGCTGAGACACGGCTGAGACACGGCTGAGACACGGCTGAGACATGGCTGAGACACGGAATCGAACCCACAACCCTGGCGTTGCAAGCGCCAGAATCTACCAACTGAGCCACACAGGATTACTATCTGTGATGGTAACACAGCACGGGGAAGCCAAATGAAACCACTCAGAGACAACGAGACATGGGTAATGTTTATTAGGCACCAAACAGAAGAAAACCTACTGAAACAGGGAGGGGCTACATGGATTTGCCCAATAAGAAATGCTAATTTTCGCTTCCCATTATCCGTTGTGTGCCCTAATGAAGACGACCCAGGTGAGCTGTAGAGCAAGAAATTATCTTTATCATGTATAACGATGAATTACCTTAAAAGGCGTTGGGATAGTTTTTGTATAATGGGAATATGTTAAGATTAGTCTGAGCCATATAGATGAAGATCTAATGTAAAGTGTTGGCTATGTGATCCCATTTCTCAAGGACCATATGAAACACAGGTGTTTATGCCAGAGTAGATAGATGTTACACCTAACCACTGATACAGGGTCAGATATTTCTCATCCTCCTAAGGGTTAAGGTGAGTTTTGGGGGTAGGGTAATATGATCCCAGATCTATGGTTAAAGGCAATTCCTGCTAACACTAGCATTTCTACATGCTAACACTAACACTACTTCTAAATGCAACCTGCACATGCTAACGCTAGCAGTAGCATAGCAGTAGCCTAGCGGTAGCCTAGCAGTAGCATAGCAGTAGCCTAGCAGTAGCATAGCAGTAGCCTAGCAGTAGCCTAGCCTGCACTCACATCTGTAGCAGTGTGTTACTGACTGTGACACCTGGTAATGCTGTGTTTAGATGCTACGAGGTACATGGTAAACGGCAAACCGGATGTCATTGTTTTCAATGAGAACACGACGGTAAATGCCGTTGAGGCTGGCGGTGAATGCCAGCCGCCACGGTAGACGGGACTTGCCGCCAGAGTTAAAATATTTAAACTTTTGCCGTCTGCCATAGCGTTGAAGATCAACCAGATGTAGATTTTTTTTTATCCAGACAACATGGAGGACGAGAGTATTTCTACTATAGCTATATTTCTGATATTTGTAAATTAAAAGTAGGTTATTACTGGACACACACAACACAATTCTATTCTGTTTCTATGTTTTATTTTTTATAATACGACAAATATGCACTGTCTGTTCAATCTGTTCAAATATGCACTGACAAATCACCATAGCAACGCATACCGTTGTGCTTTTGCCATCACTGTCTTTTTTGCTTTCTTGTCCTGCTATGCCGTCCGCCACTGACACACACACTTACCCCACCAGCCACGCCACCAGAGGTCTCTTCACATTACCCCACCAGACACGCCACCAGAGGTCTTTTCACAGTCCCCAGGTCCAGAACAAATTCAAGGAAACATACAGTATTATACAGAGCCATGATTGCATGGAACTCCCTTCCATCTCATATAGCGTAAGTGAAGAGCAAACCTGGTTTCAAAAAACGAATAAAGCAACACCTCACGGCACAACGCCTCTCCCCTATGTGACCTACTTATGTGTACTGACGTACAGTACCAGTCAAAAGTTTGGACACACCTACTAATTCAAGGGTTTTTCTATATTTTTACTATTTTCTACATTGTAGAAAAGTAGTGAAGACATCACAACTATGAAATAACATATATGGAATCATGTAGTAACCAAAAAAGTGTTAAACAAATCAAAATATATTTTATATTTGAGATTCTTCAAATAGCCACCCTTTTCCTTGATGACAGCTTTGCACACTCTTGGCATTCTCTCAACCAGCTTCATGAGGTAGTCACCTGGAATGCTTGAGGCAGTCACCTGGGCTCCCGAGTGGCGCAGCGGTCTAAGGCACTGCATCTCAGTGCTTGAGGCGTCACTACAGACCCCCTGGTTTGATTCCAGGCTGTATCACAACCGGCCGTGATTGGGAGTCCCATAGGGCGGCGCACAATTGGCCCAGCGTCATCCGGGTTTGGCAGGTGTAGGCCGTCATTGTAAATAAGAATTTGTTCTTAACTGACTTGCCTAGTTAAATAAAGGTAAAATAAAAATAAAAAATAAAAATAAAATGCATTTCAATTAACAGGTGTGCCTTCTTGAAAGGTAATTTGTGGAATTTATTTTCTTCTTAATGCGTTTGAGCCAATCAGTTGTGTTGTGACAAGGTGGGGGGGGGGGGGGGGGGGGTATACAGAATATAGCCCTATTGGGTAAAAGACCAAGTCTTATGGCAAGAACAGCTCAAATAAGCAAAGAGAAACAACAGTCCATCATTACTTTAAGACATGAAGGTCAGTCAATCCGGAAGATTTCAAGAACTTTGAACGTTTCTTCAAGTGTAGTCGCAAAAACCATCAAGCACTATGATGAAACTGGCTCTCATGAGGACAGGCATAGGAAAGGAAGTCCCAGAGTTACCTCTGCTCTGCAGAGGATAAGTTCATTAGAGTTACCAGCCTCAGAAATTGCAGCCCAAATAAATGCTTCACAGAGTTCAAGTCACAGACACATCTCAATTGGAGATTTTTGGTTCCAACCGCCGTGTCTTTGTGAGACGTCAGAGTAGGTGAACGGATGATCTCAGCATGTGTAGTTCCCACCGTGAAGCATGGAGGAGGAGGTGTGATGGTGTGGGGGTGCTTTGCTGGTGACACTGTCTGTGATATATTTAGAATTCAAGGCACACTTAACCAGCAAGGCTACCACAGCATTCTGCAGTGATACGCCATCCAATCTGGTTTGGGCTTAGTAGGACTATCATTTGTTTTTCAACAGGACAATGACCCAACACACCTCCAGGCTGTGTAAGGGCTATTTTACCAAGAAGGAGAGTGATGGAGTGCTGCATCAGATGACCTGGCCTCCACAATCACCCGACCTCTAACCAATTGAGATGGTTTGGGAAGAGTTGGTGTCAGAGTGGTGGGTGTAGATGAGTGGAAAGGAATCAAGCGCAGGAACCAGGATGACTTCAACCGTCTTTTATGTTACTGTTCAACACGTGAACAAAATAGTCGCCAACCCAACCGGGTGGCGCAAAACAATTACGCACAACACAGTGCGAAAATACACATGAAAAGCGCACGCAGTGCGAACTCTCGGGACAAGCCAACAACGAGAGAAAATAGACCATACAGAGGCAGTCTGACCACAAACAATCACGCATAACACCTGACCCAAACACACGAACTAAATAAGAGAACAATTAAGACACAAATAAGGGACAGGTGTTATGAACAGACAAAACCAAAAGAACATGAAACATAGAACGGTGGCAGCTAGTACTCCGGAGACGACGACCGCCGAAGCCTGCCCGAACAAGGAAGAGGAGCAGCCTCGGCCGAAACCGTGACAGTACCCCCCCCTTGACGCGCGGCTCCAGCCGTGCGCCGACCCGGAGCTCGGGGACGACCCGGACGACGCGGAGCAGGGCGCGCAGGATGACCCCGATGGAAATCGGTCAGTAGGGACTGGTCTAAGACGTCCCTCCTTGGCACCCAGCACCGCTCCTCCGGGCCGTACCCCTCCCACTCCACGAGATATTGAAGACCCCCCATCCGGCGTCTAGAATCCAGGATGGACCTCACGGTGTACGCCGGAGCCCCCTCGATGTCCAACGGGGGCGGAGGAGTCTCCTCAATCTCAAAGTCCTGGAGTGGACCAGCTACCACCGGCCTGAGGAGAGACACATGGAACGAGGGGTTAATATTTTTGTAATCAACAGGTAGTTCTAACCTATAACTCACCTCGTTCAATCTCCTCAGGACTTTAAATGGCCCCACAAACCGCCGACCCAGCTTCCGGCAGGGCAGGCGGAGGGGCAGGTTTCTGGTTGAGAGCCAGACTCGATCTCCAGGTGCGTACACTGGCCCCTCACTGCGGTGTAGGTCGGCGCTCGTCTTCTGTCGACGTATGGCACGCTGCAGATGGACGTGTGCAGCGTCCCACGTCTCCTCCGAGCGCCGCACCCACTCATCCACAGCGGGGGCCTCGATCTGGCTCTCATGCCATGGTGCCAGAACCGGCTGGTACCCTAACACACACTGAAAAGGGGTTAGTTGGGTGGAGGAGTGGCGAAGAGAGTTCTGTGCCATCTCGGCCCAGGGCACATATCTCGCCCACTCCTCCGGCCGGCCCTGACAGTATGACCTCAGAAACCTACCCACATCCTGGTTGACACGTTCAACCTGCCCATTACTCTCCGGGTGGTACCCCGAGGTAAGGCTTACCGAAACCCCCAACCGTTCCATAAATGCTCTCCACACTCTAGAGGTGAACTGGGGGCCTCGGTCAGACACTATATCCTCGGGTACCCCGTAATGCCGGAAGACATGGGTGAACAGAGCCTCAGCGGTCTGTAGGGCAGTGGGTAGACCCGGCATGGGAAGGAGACGACAGGCCTTAGAGAACCGATCCACAACGACCAGGATGGTAGTATTCCCCTGTGAGGGGGGGAGGTCGGTAACAAAATCCACCGAGAGGTGGGACCAGGGTCGTTGTGGAATAGGCAGGGGTTGTAACTTACCCCTGGGCAAATGTCTGGGCGCCTTACACTGGGCACACACCGAACAGGAGGAGACATAAATCCTCACATCCCTAGCTAACGTTGGCCACCAGTACTTCGTGCTAAGGCAGTGCACTGTCCGGCCGATACCCGGATGGCCAGAGGAGGGGGACGTATGAGCCCAACAAATGAGGCGATCGCGTACCTCGAGCGGAACGTACGTCCGACCCACAGGACACTGTGGAGGACTCGGGTCGGTGCGTAACGCCCGCTCGATCTCACCATCAACCTCCCACACCACCGGAGCCACCAGACAAGACTCCGGTAGTATGGGCGTGGACTCAACTGACCTCTCCTCTGCGTCATACCGCCGAGACAGAGCATCTGCCTTCCCGTTCTGGGACCCAGGGATGTATGTGATCTTAAACACAAACCGGGCTAGGAACATAGTCCAGCGAGCCTGGCGAGGATTCAGTCTCCTAGCTGCCCGGATGTACTCCAGGTTACGATGGTCAGTTAGAATGAGGAAAGGGTGTTGAGCCCCCTCGAGCCAATGCCGCCACACCTTTAGGGCCTGTACCACGGCTAACAGCTCCCTGTCTCCTACGTCATAATTCCGCTCCGCCGGACTGAGCTTCTTTGAGTAGAACGCACAGGGACGGAGTTTAGGTGGAGTGCCAGAACGCTGGGAAAGAACGGCCCCTATCCCGGCCTCTGACGCGTCCACCTCTACTTGGAACGGTAAAGAGGGATCCGGATGCGCCAACACCGGCGCCGAGGTAAACAGGTCCTTTAGTCTCCCAAATGCCCTGTTCGCCTCAGCTGACCACCGCAAGCGCACCGGACCCCCCTTTAACAGAGACGTTATGGGAGCTGCCACCTGTCCAAAACCCCGGATAAACCTCCGGTAATAATTCGCAAAACCCAAGAACCGTTGCACCTCCTTCACAGTGGTTGGGGTCTGCCAATTACGCACAGCTGACACCCGGTCTACCTCCATCTTCACCCCTGACGCAGATAACTGGTAACCCAGAAAGGAGACCGACT
The DNA here is from genome assembly GCF_964263955.1 of Coregonus lavaretus. NCBI lineage: Eukaryota > Metazoa > Chordata > Actinopteri > Salmoniformes > Salmonidae > Coregonus > Coregonus lavaretus. Next base: position 55,101,007 of record NC_139998.1, read on the forward strand.
TCTGGAAAATGTCACGATCGTCAAAAGGAGGAGACCAAAGCGCAGCGTGTTGAGCGAACATCGTAGACTTTATTATAAAGAAACCACGATCAAAACAACAAACCAAATATGACGAAAGTGAAGTTCAATACTGATAATGACTAACAGCAACAAGGAAACAATAACCCACAAAACAAAGGAGAAAACACACAGAATATATATGGCTCCCAATCAGAGATAACGAGCCGACAGCTGACACTCGTTACCTCCGATTGGGAGTCATAGACCAATCACCATAGACACAAACAAAATGAAACTCACCCATCCCCAACACCACCAAATGAAATACACCCAAACACATGAAAATGAACAACCCTGGCTCAATTATAAAGTCCATAGAGCCAGAGTGTCACAGAAAAACAGACATTTCTCTGCCTTGACATATAGGTCATGCTCCAACAGCCTCCTCAATACTCGGCGCACCAGGGCTACATGCTCAGCACGGGTAGGACTATACACCAGAATGTCGTCGATGTACACAACTACTCCCTGTCCCTGCATGTCCCGGAAAATCTCATCGACGAAGGATTGGAAGACTGAGGGAGCATTCATCAACCCATATGGCATGACTAGATACTCGTAGTGTCCGGAAGTCGTGCTAAACGCTGTCTTCCATTCATCGCCCTCTCGAATGCGTACCAAGTTATATGCGCTCCTAAGATCCAATTTTGTAAAGAACTGCGCACCGTGCAGTGACTCCGTCATCGTCGCAATCAGAGGAAGTGGATAGCTGTACTTCACTGTGATCTGATTGAGACCGCGGTAATCAATACACGGGCGCAGACCTCCATCCTTTTTCTTCACAAAAAAGAAACTTGAGGAAGCGGGTGAAACGGAGGCCCGTATGTATCCCTGTCTAAGAGACTCAGAGATGTATGTCTCCATAGCCTTTCTCTCCTCTTGAGACAAGGGATACACATGGCTCCGCGGGAGAGCTGCTCCTGACTGGAGATCTATCGCACAATCCCCCCGTCTATGAGGCGGCAGCTGCGCCGCCCTAGTCTTACTGAACGCCAGTGCTAAATCCTCATACTCGGGGGGAATCTGCAGTGCTGGCATTAGATTCGGACTCTCCACCGAGGTCGCCCCTATGGAAACACCCAGACACCGCCCCTCACATTGAGCAGACCACCCTTTAAGAGCTTTCTCTCGCCACCTAATCATAGGGTCATGAGTCATCAACCAGGGAAGACCCAGCACTACCGGATACGCAGGAGAGTCAATCAGATAGAGCTGAATTCTCTCCTCATGACCCTCCTGCGCCGTCATCTGAATGGGTGCTGTGACCTCCCTAATCAACCCAGACCCTAACGGACGGCTATCTAGGGCATGGACGGGGAAAGGCTTATCCACTGGAAGGAGGGGAATCCCTAACTCTATACAGAACTGGCGATCTACAAAATTCCCAGCTGCGCCTGAATCTACCAGCGCCTTATGCTGGGAACGAGGTGCAACCTGTGGGAAACAAACAGGCAAGGTTAGGTGCACGACAGAAAGCTCTGGGTAAGCAGGGCGCCTACTCACCTGGGGGGACCCCCCAATGCGTGACCTGCCATCTCCCTCACTGGAGAACCCGCCCCAACACCTAGCCGCGGTGTGCCCTCCACGACCACAGTTGGTGCAAGGGCCGGGTCCCCTCGGGCTCCTCCTCCTCCGTTCCCTAGCGCCAGCACCTCCGAGCTCCATAGGGCTCGGCTCGGAGGTGCTGGAGAGTGGAATGGGCGAACCCCCCCCTCCGGGACGCCCACGGGTGGCGAGCAGGGTATCCAGCCGGATGGCCATGTCGACCAGCTGGTCGAACGTCAACGACGTGTCCCTGCACGCCAACTCTCGCTGGACGTCCTCCCGGAGGCTGCAGCGGAAATGGTCGATATGGGCCCGCTCATTCCACCCTGCATCAGCCGCTAGGGTCCGAAACTCTAAGGCAAAGTCCTGGGCGCTCCTCATCCCCTGTCGGAGGTAGAATAGACGTTCCCCCGCCGCCTTCCCTTCCGGTGGATGGTCGAACACAGCACGGAAGCGGCGGGAGAACTCCGCATAGTTCGTGGTAGCGGCGTCCATTCTCCTCCACTCGGCGTTGGCCCACTCCAACGCCTTGCCGGTGAGACAGGAGATGAGGGCTGAGACGCTCTCGTGTCCCGAGGGCGCCGGGTGTACGGTGGCGAGGTAGAGCTCCACCTGCAGCAGGAATCCTTGACACCCGGCAGTGGAGCCGTCGTACGCCCTCGGGAGCGAGAGCCGAATCCCACTAGGTTCCGGAGATGAGACAGGGGGGCTGACCGATGGGGCTGGTTCGGTTCTTGGAGGTGTGGGAACCCCGCTGGTCTCCCATCGGTGCAGAGTATTCATCACCCCCTCCAGGGCATGACAGACCTGGTTGATGCGGTCCTCCTGACCACGAAGACGTTCAGCCATCTCGGCTGTCGGCGCGGTCGCTCCTGCTGATTCCATGGTGAGGATGCGTGATTCTGTCAGAGTGGTGGGTGTAGATGAGTGGAAAGGAATCAAGCGCAGGAACCAGGATGACTTCAACCGTCTTTTATGTTACTGTTCAACACGTGAACAAAATAGTCGCCAACCCAACCGGGTGGCGCAAAACAATTACGCACAACACAGTGCGAAAATACACATGAAAAGCGCACGCAGTGCGAACTCTCGGGACAAGCCAACAACGAGAGAAAATAGACCATACAGAGGCAGTCTGACCACAAACAATCACGCATAACACCTGACCCAAACACACGAACTAAATAAGAGAACAATTAAGACACAAATAAGGGACAGGTGTTATGAACAGACAAAACCAAAAGAACATGAAACATAGAACGGTGGCAGCTAGTACTCCGGAGACGACGACCGCCGAAGCCTGCCCGAACAAGGAAGAGGAGCAGCCTCGGCCGAAACCGTGACAGTTGGACCGCAGAGTGAAGGAAAAGCAGCTAACATGTGCTCAGCATATGTGGGAACGCCTCCAAGACTGTTGGAAAAGCATTCCAGGTGAAGCTGGTTGAGAGAATGCCAAGAGTGTGCAAAGCTGTCATCAAGGCAAAGGGTGGATACTTTGAAGAATCAAAAATCTAAAATATTCCAACACCACATGATTCCATATGTGTTATTTCATAGTTTTGATGTCTGCACTATTATTCTACAAGGTAGAAAATTGTAAAAATAAAGAAAAACCCTTGAATGAATAGGTGTGTCCAAACTTTTGACTGGTACTGTATATGTAACTGATAGATGCACATACTACATGTTAATGTTTTTAAATGTATGTAAATTGTAAAGTATTTAGTCTGTAACGTCTTTTTCGTTATGTGTCAGATCCCAGTAAAACTAGCTGTCACCACTGGCGTCGGCTAATGGGGATCCTAATAAAATCAACAAGGTATGACAGTGTTTGAGTCCCTCGTCTAAACGCAGCATTAATGTACTAGCTAGCTATATAATTACACACCAATCCAACCTGGCAACCCAAACACCCCGCTTGGAGGACTTTAACCCTCATCTCCCACATTAATAACATACCCCAAGACACTTTGCAATGCCCTCACTTTAGCCATCTAAACACTATGGCAACAACAATAGTCTTCACACACCCCTCACTACCAAAGAGAACACAGCACGGTGAGAAATGAACCTGGCATCTCTAAACAAATTAACAAGCCAGTGAGAAGATATTGATATTGATCTGCTGCTGAGACATCATGACAACAATATACTGTAGACTATTGCTGAGACATCATGACAACAATATAGACTACTGTTGAGACATCATGACAACAATATAGACTACTGTTGAGACATCATGACAACAATATAGACTACTGTTGAGACATCATGACAACAATATAGACTACTGTTGAGACATCATGACAACAATATAGACTACTGTTGAGACATCATGACAACAATATAGACTACTGTTGAGACATCATGACAACAATATAGACTACTGCTGAGACATCATGACAACACCATAGTGCCTTCCAAGTTCATCACTAAGCTCAGGAACTTGGGACTGAACAACACATCCACCACGCTGGCCCACAACACGGGGGCCCATCCTGGGTGCATGCTTAGTCCCATCCTGTTCTCCTTGTTCACCTACGACAGCGTGGTGGCACACAACTCAAATCAAATCAAATCAAATTTTATTGGCCACATGCGCCGAATACAACAGGTGCAGACATTACAGTGAAATGCTTACTTACAGCCCTTAACCAACAGTGCATTTATTTTTAATAAAAAAAGTAGAATAAAACAAAAAAGTGTTGAGAAAAAAAGAGCAGAAGTAAAATTAAATTACAGTAGGGAGGCTATATATACAGGGGGGTACCGGTGCAGAGTCAATGTGCGGGGGCACCGGCTAGTTGAGGTAGTTGAAGTAATATGTACATGTGGGTAGAGTTAAAGTGACTATGCATAAATAATTAACAGAGTAGCAGCAGCGTAAAATTATGGGTTGGGGGCAGTGCAAATAGCCCGGGTAGCCATGATTAGCTGGTTAGGAGTCTTATGGCTTGGGGGTAGAAGCTGTTGAGAAGTCTTTTGGACCTAGACTTGGCACTCCGGCACCGCTTGCCGTGCAGTAGCAGAGAGAACAGTCTATGACTAGGGTGGCTGGAGTCTTTGACAATTTTGAGGGCCTTCCTCTGACACCGCCTGGTATAGAGGTCCTGGATGGCAGGAAGCTTGGCCCCAGTGATGTACTGGGCCGTACGCACTACCCTCTGTAGTGCCTTACGGTCGGAGGCCAAGCAGTTGGCATACCAGGCGGTGATGCAACCAGTCAGGATGCTCCAACACCATCATTAAGTTTGCTGACGACACGACGATGAGACAGCCTATAGGGAGGATGTCAGAGACCTGGCAGTGTGGTGCCAGAACAGCAACTTTGCCTCAACGTCAGCAAGACATAGGAGCTGATCGTGGACTATAAGAAACAGAGGGCCGAGCACCCCCCCATTCACATCGACAGAGCTGTAGTGGAGCGGGTTGGGAGCTTGAAGTTCCTCGTGTCCACATCACTAAGGATCTATAATGGTCCACACACACCAACACAGTAGTGAAGAGGGCATGACAACGCATCTTCCCCCTCAGGAGGCTGAAAATATTTGGCATGGGCCCACTGAGGCATTCTTGTCTGCTCATGTCATATCAAATCAGACGTGAGCTAAGATGAGTTTTATTGACAATATCTCTGTGTCACGACTTCCTCCGAAGCTGCCTCCTTTCCTGGTTTGGGCAGGATTCGGTGTTCGTCGTCACCGGCCTTCTAGCCACTGCCGCTCCTCATCTCATCATTCCATTTGTTTTGTCTTGTCTATTACACACACCTGGTTCATATCCCCTCACTAGTACGTGTATAAGTGTTCCCTCTGCCCCCTTGTACTTGTGGGTGATTGTTTATTGTGAGGAGAGTGTAGCTCGGTTGAGCTTTGTGTATTTTGTATTGCCGGGGTATATTTTTCCCGTGTGCCTGTTTGGTTCCAGTGCACCTGTTTTGCGCACTGGACTGTTTGACGCATTTCTGCGTAACACTGTATTCCGGAATAAACTCTGTATTCTGTGATTTACCCTCCTGCGCCTGACTCCTTCAAATCACCCATCACAGAATCACCCACCCGCCATGGAGTCAGCAGGAGAGGAGCGCATGCCTGGAGTCGTGGCACGGGTCCAGGAGCATTCGACGATGCTAGCCAGCTTGGGAGAAGCGATGGATCGGGTTCGTCCAACGCCTGGAGAGGAGAGGACCCGATCTGTCGGGACCAGCTGGGTGACCGGATCCAGCCACCCACACCCAGCACCCAGAGGGATCCATATATCCCGACCACGTGATTTTGACAGGACAGCTGCTCTCTGCCAGGGATTCCTCCTCCAACTGGAGCTCTACTTCTCTAGCATCAGCCCGGCCCCATCGGAGCGGGAGAAGGTGTCCACCCTCGTCTCCTGCCTATCGGTGAAAGCCCTGGAGTGGGCTAACGCGGTCTGGAATGAAGGAGGAGCCGCATTGGACAACTACGGGGAGTTCGCTCGCCTCTTTTGGGCTGTCTTCGATCACCCGCCCAAGGGTTGAGAGGCGGGCGAGCGGTTGGTCCACCTGAGGCAGGGGACGAGGACCGTGCAGGACTTCGCCCTGGAGTTCCGGACTCTAGCAGCTGGGTCCGGGTGGAACGAGCGGGCCCTCATCGACCACTTCCGGTGCCATCTACGGGAGGACGTCCGAAGTGAGCCAGCCTGCCGGGACACCATGTTGTCCTTCACTCAACTGGTGGACATGGCCATCCGGTTGGACAACCTGCTGGCGGCCAGAGGACGTCCTGGAGGGGGCCTGCCCATTCCAACCCCGCCCAACTCGGATCACGAGCTGATGGAGCTGGGTGGAGCGGCGATCTGGGAGAGCGGAGGACGACAGCGCCAGTGTCACTCTGGTGGCACGAGAGGACATTTCACTGCACGATGTCGTCAGCGTTCTTTTGGGTCTGGAGTCGTCTTGCAGGGCACTCTCACGTCACCCCAGGTATCGAACACACACACTCGTTCAGAGCCCTCTGCTGCGCACCCTACCCATCCACTTTCCTGATGACATTGTAGTTCCCCAGTGTAAGGCTCTGGTTGATTCAGGCGCAGCTGAGAACTTTATGGACAGGTCATTTTCACACAGTCTAGGCATTACATTGGTTCCCCTATCCAGTCCACTCCCCATCAGAGCACTTGACAGTCGACCATTAGGGTCCGGGTTCATTAGGGAGGTTACAGCACCAGTCACTATGGTTACCCACGAGACTCATCGCGAGTCTCCTGCTTTCCCTGTTGTGTTAGGTATCCCCTGGTTAGCACTCCACAACCCCACCTTTTCATGGCCGCAGAGGGTTCTCCCGGGGTGGTCGCGAGAGTGTCAGGGTAGGTGTCTTGGTGTTTCCTTTGGTGCAACCACGGTGGAAAGTCCAGACAGTACCTCCACCGTGCGCATTCCCCCCCGAATACCTTGATTTGGCGCACGCGTTTCCCAAAAAAAATATATTTTATATTTGAGATTCTTCAAATAGCCACCCTTTTCCTTGATGACAGCTTTGCACACTCTTGGCATTCTCTCAACAATATAGACTACTGCTGAGACATTATGACAACAATATAGACTACTGCTGAGACATCATGACAACAATATAGACTACTGCTGAGACATCATGACAACAATATAGACTACTGCTGAGACATCATGACAACAATATAGACTACTGTTGAGACATCATGACAACAATATAGACTACTGCTGAGACATCATGACAACAATATAGACTACTGCTGAGACATCATGACAACAATATATACTACTGCTGAGACATCATGACAACAATATAGACTACTGCTGAGACATCATGACAACAATATAGACTACTGCTGAGACATCATGACAACAATATAGACTACTGCTGAGACATCATGACAACAATATAGACTACTGCTGAGACATCATGACAACAATATAGACTACTGTTGAGACATCATGACAACAATATATACTACTGCTGAGACATCATGCCAACAATATAGACTACTGTTGAGACATCATGACAACAATATAGACTACTGTTGAGACATCATGACAACAATATAGACTACTGTTGAGACATCATGACAACAATATAGACTACTGTTGAGACATCATGACAACAATATAGACTACTGTTGAGACATCATGACAACAATATAGACTACTGCTGAGACATCATGACAACAATATAGACTACTGCTGAGACATCATGACAACAATATAGACTACTGCTGAGACATCATGACAACAATATAGACTACTGTTGAGACATCATGACAACAATATAGACTACTGCTGAGACATCATGACAACAATATATACTACTGCTGAGACATCATGCCAACACCATGGTGCCTTCCAAGTTCATCACTAAGCTCAGGAACCTGGGACTGAACAACACATCCACCACGCTGACCCACAACACGGGGGCCCATCCTGGGTGCATGCTTAGTCCCAAAACGCAAGCGACCAAATTACCACCTCATCGGGCGGGGGATTACGCGATAAACCTCCGGGTAGACGCTGTGCCTCCCAGGAGTCATGTGTATCCCCTGTCGCAGGCTGAAACGGAGGCTATGGAGACACCGAGTCCCTGCACCAGGGGTTTATATGTCCCTCCATGTCGCCCGCCTCCTCGAGTTTCTTTTTTTGTGAAGAAGAAAGACGGTGGTCTGCGCCCTTGCATTGACTACCGATCACTGAACAAGGGGACGATACGATTTAGTTATCCTCTCCCCCTCATTCCATCTGTGATCGAGTCAATGCATGGGTCGCGCTTCTTCACAAAATTAGATCTCCGGAGTGCGTACAACCTGGTGCGTGTCCGAGAGGGGGACAAGTGGGAAGACAGCATTCAGCAAAACCACGGGGCATTACGAATACCTGGTGATGCCTTACGGTTTGATGAATGCTCCATCCGTCTTCCAGTCCTTTGTGAACGAGGTGTTTCGGGACATGCTTGGTTGCGGTGTAGTGGTCTATATTGATGACATTCTGGTGTATTCCGCTACACGCGACGAGCATGTGTCCCTGGTTCGCAAAGTGCTGGCCCGACTGTTGGAACATGACCTTTATGCCAAGGCAGAAAAGTGTCTGTTTTTCCAACAGTCCGTCTCCTTCCTCGGATACTGCATTACCACCTCAGGTGTGGAGATAGAGGGAGATCGCATTTTCAGCCGTGCGTAATTGGCCGACTAGAGGTGCAACACTCTATTGGCTTTGCCAACTACTATCGGAGGTTTATCCGGGGCTTTGGCAAGGTCGCAGCTCCCATTACATCTCTGTTGAAGGGTGGGCAGTCCCGGCTCTGCTGGTCTGCTGAGGCTGACAGGGCCTTCAGTAACCTGAGGGGTCTGTTCACCTCAGCCCTTGTACTGGCCCACCCCGATCCATCACTACCGTTCGTAGTGGAGGTGGATGCGTCCGGGATAGGGATAGGCGTGGTCCTAACTCAACGCTCGGGCACGCCACCCAAGCTCTGCCCCTGTGCCTTCTTCTCCAAGAAGCTCAGCCAGGCGGAGCAGAACTACGACGTTGGTGATCGGGAGCTGTTGGCTGTTGTTCGAGCCCTGACCGTGTGGAGGCATTGGCTCGAAGGGGCGAAACACCCTTTACTCATCTGGACGGACCACCGTAACCTGGAGTACATCCGGGCTGCGAGGAGGCTGAACCCTCACCAGGCCAGGTGGGCCCTATTCTTCACCCAGTTTGATTTTACACTATCATACATCCCGGGTACGAAGAACGTGAAGGCAGACGCACTGTCACAACTGTACGACACAGAGGAGAGGCCCAGAGACAACACCCCCATACTCCCGGCCTCCTGCATTGTGGGGCCGGTAGTATGGGCGATGGACGCGGATATAGAGCAGGCATTACGCACAGAGCCATCTCCACCTCAGTGTCCAGCTGGGCTGCAGTACGTGCCTGCTCTTGTCCGTGACCGTCTGATCTACTGGGCACACAACTCCCCCTCCTCTGGTCATCCAGGTATCGGTCGGACAGTGCGCTGCCTGACCGGAAAGTACTGGTGGCCTACCTTGGCTAAGGACGTGAGGGTATATGTCTCCTCTTGCTCGGTGTGTGCCCAGAGTAATGCACCTAGGCACCTCCCAGCGGGTAAGTTACAGTCTTTACCAGTTCCACAACGGCCATAGTCTCACCTGAGTATTGATTTCCTTACTGATCTTCCCCTCTCTCAAGATAACACCACCATCCTGGTCATTGTGGACCACTTTTCCAAAGCCTGCCGCCTCCTTCCTCTGCCCGGTCTCCCCACGGCCCTGCAGATTGCGGAGGCCCTGTTTACACAGGTCTTCCGGCACCCATCACCCATCACACTCTGTTGACATTAGCAATAGAACTAGCAATTAGCGTTTTATGTGCTAGCTACTGCAGCACAGAGGTGCATTATGCTTTATCCTTTAAACTGATTACATTTATAAAATCCCTTATTGATTTCCCCTGTGGTAAGAGATGCGCTGCTGTCGTCAATATCCCTATTTTTATTGCCAGCTACATCACTGCTGGGCTTTAATTAAGGCCCACAACAAATTAGCAAAGGCATTTCCTTATTGGACAAGTCCAGGTAGTACAGTGCATCCCAGTTTCTTCTGTTTGCCTAATGAACATGACCCAGATGTGTACTTTGCTGTAGAACTGTTTGTCTTCCCAATGGCTCCTTAGGAAGGTATACAAAGCAAAGCAGACAACCCTCCAGTGAAACCAGCTTTAAACTGAGCTGCAACCTGCTAGTAATCTCTACTGGGAGAGCTGCAACCTGCTAGTAACCTCTACTGGGAGACTGAGCTAGGGCCCTAAGGCTCTTAAAGCACACTGTGCCAGGAGGAGGAACCAGTATCCCAGTATTAATGTATATAATACGGTCATTTAGCAGACACTTTATCTAAAGCCACTTGCAGTGAAGTCATACAGTATAAGGCAGAAAAACACGCCAAGCACCATATGGCTTTCGCTTTAATCAATTGAACCATTGAAACCCACATTATGCCAGTGCTTTCCAAACAGCGGGTAGCAGCCAGTCCCCCTTGGGCCGCTGCTAAAGATTGAGTTACTTGCTAGAAAGATAGTTTCGTCTATTTGGTGAGTCACTAGGAAATTCTAAAGGTTAGTTGATTCACGAGGCAAAAATAAGTTTGGCCGCCCTATTCCCTATTCTGGGCATGAAGGAAGCTGGCAGGGGGACTGGCACACACTAAAAAATATATATAATGCAGTGTGGCTCCATGCTTCTTTAATAGAAAAGTTATAGGGATTCAATATTAGCAACAAAAAGTGATATACAATTTAAATCTGGACTTGTTTTAGGACTAAAGCGCTTCCTGGGTAAAGATCTGTCTAAAAGTGACTTGTCCATGTCCAAAGGCGCTCTTTCTCTCTCTCTCTCTGCTCGACAGCTTTCTAAAAATGTAATCCGTCCTACTCCAGGTAACCGTGGCGATAGCTTCACGCCATCTGGACACAACACAGAAAAGCACTCTACGCTGGACGACTGGAGGTTGTCGGTATGGTGGGAAAATCTGTGCTATTGGAAGGCTTGAAACTGCTAGTTTGAGAGTTGAAGAGGTTTGAACTGCTGACTACAGACCTAAACTAAAGAGATGACAAGATAGAGAAAGACAATATGATCATCCCACTAATGAACTGTGAGAATCTAGAATCTTACAGGTGGTAATGCACTTCCTATAGAAGAGATGATAAAGAGCACTGAACAGCAATTTTAATTTTGGAAGAAGTCTCGAGGCTTAAAAATCCTTCTTTAACCTGTCTCCTCCCCTTCATCTACACTGATTTGAAGTTTATTTAATAGGTGACATCAATAAGGGATCATAGCTTTCACCTGGATTCACCTGGTCAGTCTATGTCATGGAAAGAGCAGGTGTTGCTAATGTTAATGTCCACTCAGTGTGTTGCCCTAAGAGTGGTGTAATGTTGGTAGAATCTTATTCAAAATGATTCACAGCTGTAATGGCTGCCAAAGGTGCTTCCACCAAGTATCGTCTAACTCTGGGGTGTGAAGACATACGCAAATCAGTGCATCCTTATCTTGTATTCTTAGTCATTTGGAAAATGATCTATAATTGTAAAATCGATAGGATAAAAATCCAATCGAATCCCTTTTTTGATTTAATTTTAAGGCAGCAAAATGTGAAGACTGTGCAAGGGGTGTGTTGACTTTCACTAGCACCTGTATGGCTAAATACTGCACGCTCACAGAACTCAGAGCGTTATACATGGCGATAGAGGTGACAAGGATCCATGTATCGGAGCTAACTGGAATAATGACCTTTTTAAATATAAAAACATATCCAAGATTATATTATACACTGACTCTGAAACAGTTTATCGTCATAACATTGATCTTCACGATGAACAGAAAATGATGTTTTTATTGATGGGGAGGATAGAGGCTAGTGCTAGGCTGGGGAGAGTCTTAACACAGTAACACACACAGAAACACTCTCACACACAGTCCTGCTAATGATTGCTCCCAAAATGCAGAGCACTATTGCGCCAACCACTTGGCCTAGATATACCACACATTCCGCTACATGGGACCACTTCAAACCCGCTTAACCGCAGGCAATCGCAGTCATATACTGTAGAATACAATACACCCACACACCCAAGGGCAAGACCCAAGCCTAATACCCCAGAATACACCAAGAACTCTATGCCAAACGCAGCTAAATTACCCGATCGGTCGATTACACAATGCTATTACTTGTAGACGTATATATTGTTCACAGATTCCAAAACACACAAACAGTCTGCATGTATTATTCAGAAGCTATACCAGAATAACTTCACAGCCACAGAGAGAGCCCTAGTGATACTGGGGAGTTCTTCATGCTGTAAATACAGCTACACTGAGGTTACACAGACTGACTGTAAATACAGCTACACTGAGGCTACACGGACTGACTGTAAATACAGCTACACTGAGGCTACACGGACTGACTGTAAATACAGCTACACTGAGGCTACACGGACTGACTGTAAATACAGCTACACTGAGGTTACACTGCCTGGATTGGCTGACTAAAGTTTCCTGTTGCGATGTGGAATCTCTAGCTAGTTAGCTGTGTAAGCTAGTTAACTGTGTAAGCTAGTTAGCTGTGTGGGCTAGTTAGCTGTGTAAGCGAGTTAGCTAGTTAGCTGTGTAAGCTTGTTAGCTGTGTAAACTAGTTAGCTGGGTAAGATAGTTAGCTAGTTAGCTGTGCTGACTAGATAGTTAGTTAGCTGTGTGGGCTAGTTAGATGCGTGACACCTTTCCCTTCCCATGTCTGCAAAACTGTTAGAAATTGTTGCAGTAGAGATGCCATTTCTGGACACACAACAAACCAAAAAGGCCTGACAGAGCAGAAAAACTTCTGGTACCGAGCTCAGCAACTTCTCACGTCAGAAGAGCTAAGCATCCTTCCTTTCATCCCTGGGCAGAATTGTCTAGCTCTGCACTACGGTCTTCCCTAATGTCCTCCTTAAACATGGCACAGGATTGCTGAGTTACAATTCAAATGAACTAAGCTCTTTCAAACTACTTCTTGAGTAGACCTACTGTATCTTTTGACACTGTGCGGTGTCCATATTAGGATTGAGGCTGTCCTAATATGGACACCGTATATCTGGTTTTATGCACATAGTAAGAAACCCTTTGGGAAAGTGCAATGGTT
>NC_139998.1:55116793-55124293 GCF_964263955.1 Coregonus lavaretus
ACCTGCAGAGAAGCAGAGAACCATTCACACCAGACCTGATACCTGTACTTTGGTTACAGGGTCTGTGAAAATGCAGGAATCATGACTAGGTCTTTATTTTTCCTCGTTTTTGTACCACCTACTCCTTTCAGATATACAAAAAAGCAGCCAAAAAGAAGCAGGCGTGGTAAATTAGTGGGATTTCGGTCTGTGTATGAAAGGGATATTAGAGAGCGAAAAGCGGTCTTTAATGTCAGCCACATCTTCAAACAGACGCTCACTTAAATAATATTTGCTGCCGAATCTCCTGAGTTATTTAAATGCTGCAGCCACACACCTTTAAAAATCCTTACACATCACAATGTCACATCCCATGTGCTGCGTTTAGACAGGCAGCCCAATTCTGTTATTTGTTTCCACTAATTGGTCTTTTGACCAATCACTTCAGATCTTTTCATATCAGATCTTTTTCAGAGCTGATCTGATTGGTCAAAATACCAATTAGTGGGGAAAAATGATCAGAATTGGGCTGCCTGTGCAAACGCAGCCGATGTCCCACAGTACACACTGATAGACGACAACACAGGTCAGTCTTTCAGACTGCATTGATTTGTGGCCACTATTCAATCAATACAGATAGGGGATTTCCGCGGCAATACCCTTTCAGAAGTGCTTATTTGTTCTAACCAGCAACATGTCCAAAGTGGAGGGAGTTGTCACTTGATTTACAAATCAGCAGGCCCCTGATGCTTCACAGTGCTTCAATTCCGCGTATCTGCCACTGCCATCTTCCCTCATTTATGGTGGTTCCTTAAGGGGTGCACTAGTTCAGAGAGCCCACTGATTACCCAGAGGAGCATGATGACTCTATCCTGGGCACTGAATCCATGAAGTCTCTGTAGCACTGAAATGTGGTCTCTGATTGTGACAACAGCAGCAGCTAATCAAGCAGAGAGGGATGAGTGGAGCAGAGGCCTCCTCAAGGGATGAGAGGAGGAGGGAGGAGAGGGAGAGGGAGAGGATGAGAGGGAGAGGGAGAGGAAGAGGAGAGGAGGAGAGGAGCAGAGGCCTCCTCAAGGGATGAGAGAAGGAAGGAGGAGAGGGAGAGGGAGAGGATGAGAGGGAGAGGGAGAGGGAGAGGAGGAGAGGGAGAGGAGTGAACAGAAGATAAGAGAACAGAAGGGAGGGATGGAGGGAAGGAGGACTTCACAATCCTTTCACAGCTCTCTTTATTCACGTTTGGGAGGACCTGCTCACTGACTTGTACAATATCACTCTATGGCCAACTGTCCCGAAAGTGAGCATGAACTAAAGAAGAATATGTCAAATATTATGCCATAGAAGAGATTGTGAGCATGAGATAAAAGATTGGGCAAATTATACAGTATTGAAGATTATATCACGGAAGAGAAACATATATATTTAGATGGAACTACATACTGTATGGGAGCCAGTGGGCTGATTAATTTCAATCATTCTGTTTCAGTGCAGAAATGCTTCTTGGGGATCGCTCCACTTTCATTTTCCTTTTTATTTTTATTCTACTGCGGAACACAGAAACTGTTGTGTAATGAGAACACAGAACACGTTGTGTAATGAGAACACAGAACACGTTGTGTAATGAGAACACAGAACACGTTGTGTAATGAGGACACAGAACACATTGTGTAATGAGGACACAGAACCCGTTGTGTAATGAGGACACAGAACCCATTGTGTAATGAGGACACAGAACCCATTGTGTAATGAGGACACAGAACCCGTTGTGTAATGAGGACACAGAACACGTTGTGTAATGAGAACACAGAACACGTTGTGTAATGAGAACACAGAACACGTTGTGTAATGAGGACACAGAACACGTTCTGTAATGAGAACACAGAACACGTTGAGTAATGAGAACACGTTGTGTAATGAGGACACAGAACACGTTGTGTAATGAGAACACAGAACACGTTGTGTAATGAGGACACAGAACACGTTGTGTAATGAGGACACAGAACACGTTGTGTAATGAGAACACAGAACACATTGTGTAATGAGAACACAGAACACGTTGTGTAATGAGGACACAGAACACGTTGTGTAGTGGGAACACAGAACACATTGTGTAGTGGGAACACAGAACACGTTGTGTAATGAGAACACAGAAACTGTTGTGTAATGAGAACACGTTGTGTAATGAGAACACAGAACACGTTGTGTAATGAGAACACAGAACACATTGTGTAATGAGAACACAGAACACGTTGTGTAATGAGAACACAGAATACGTTGAGTAATGAGAACACGTTGTGTAATGAGGACACAGAACCCGTTGTGTAATGAGGACACAGAACACGTTGTGTAATGAGAACACAGAAAACATTGTGTAATGAGAACACAGAACACATTGTGTAATGAGAACACAGAAACTGTTGTGTAATGAGAACACCGAACACGTTGTGTAATGAGAACACGTTGTGAAATGAGAACACAGAACACGTTGTGTAATGAGGACACAGAACACGTTGTGTAGTGGGAACACAGAACACATTGTGTAGTGGGAACACAGAACACGTTGTGAAATGAGGACACAGATCACGTTGTGTAATGAGAACACAGAACACGTTGTGTAATGAGAACACATAACATGTTGTGTAATGAGGACACAGAACATGTTGTGTAATGAGGACACAGAACACGTTGTGTAATGAGGACACAGAACTCGTTGTGTAGTGGGAACACAGAACACGTTGTGTAGTGGGAACACAGAACACGTTGTGTAATGAGAACACAGAACACGTTGTGTAATGAGGACACAGAACACGTTGTGTAATGAGAACACGTTGTGTAATGAGGACACAGAACACATTGTGTAATGAGAACACAGAACACATTGAGTAATGAGAACACGTTGTGTAATGAGAACACAGAACACGTTGTGTAATGAGAACACAGAACACGTTGTGTAATGAGGACACAGTACACGTTGTGTAATGAGGACACAGAACACGTTGTGTAATGAGGACACAGAACACATTGTGTAATGAGAACACATAACACGTTGTGTAATGAGGACACAGAACACGTTGTGTAATGAGAACACAGAACACATTGTGTAATGAGAACACAGAACACATTGAGTAATGAGAACACGTTGTGTAATGAGAACACAGAACACGTTGTGTAATGAGAACACAGAACACGTTGTGTAGTGGGAACACAGAACACGTTGTGTAATGAGGACACAGAACACGTTGTGTAATGAGAACACGTTGTGTAATGAGGACACAGAACACATTGTGTAATGAGAACACAGAACACATTGAGTAATGAGAACACGTTGTGTAATGAGGACACATAACACGTTGTGTAATGAGGACACAGAACACGTTGTGTAGTGGGAACACAGAACACATTGTGTAGTGGGAACACAGAACACGTTGTGAAATGACGACACAGATCACGTTGTGTAATGAGAACAAAGAACATGTTGTGTAATGAGGACACAGAACTCGTTGTGTAGTGGGAACACAGAACACGTTGTGTAGTGGGAACACAGAACACATTGTGTAATGAGGACACAGAACACATTGTGTAATGAGAACACAGAACACATTGAGTAATGAGAACACGTTGTGTAATGAGGACACATAACACGTTGTGTAATGAGGACACAGAACACGTTGTGTAGTGGGAACACAGAACACATTGTGTAGTGGGAACACAGAACACGTTGTGAAATGACGACACAGATCACGTTGTGTAATGAGAACAAAGAACATGTTGTGTAATGAGGACACAGAACTCGTTGTGTAGTGGGAACACAGAACACGTTGTGTAATGAGAACACAGAACACGTTGTGTAATGAGGACACAGAACACGTTGTGTAATGAGAACACGTTGTGTAATGAGGACACAGAACACATTGTGTAATGAGAACACAGAACACATTGAGTAATGAGAACACGTTGTGTAATGAGAACACAGAACACGTTGTGTAATGAGAACACAGAACACGTTGTGTAATGAGGACACAGAACACGTTGTGTAATGAGGACACAGAACACGTTGTGTAATGAAGACACAGAACACGTTGTGTAATGAGGACACAGATCACGTTGTGTAATGAGAACACGTTGTGTAATAAGGACACAGAACACATTGTGTAATGAGAACGCGTTGCGTAATGAGGACACAGATCATGTTGTGTAATGAGAACACAGAACACGTTGTGTAATGAGGACACAGAACACGTTGTGTAATGAGAACACGTTGTGTAATGAGGACACAGAACACATTGTGTAATGAGAACACAGAACACATTGAGTAATGAGAACACGTTGTGTAATGAGGACACAGAACACGTTGTGTAATGAGGACACAGAACACGTTGTGTAGTGGGAACAAAGAACACATTGTGTAGTGGGAACACAGAACACGTTGTGAAATGAGGACACAGATCACGTTGTGTAATGAGAACAAAGAACACGTTGTGTAATGAGAACACATAACACGTTGTGTAATGAGGACACAGAACATGTTGTGTAATGAGGACACAGAACTCGTTGTGTAGTGGGAACACAGAACACGTTGTGTAGTGGGAACATAGAACACGTTGTGTAGTGGGAACACAGAACACGTTGTGTAATGAGAACACAGAACACGTTGT
The DNA here is from genome assembly GCF_964263955.1 of Coregonus lavaretus. Lineage (NCBI taxonomy): Eukaryota > Metazoa > Chordata > Actinopteri > Salmoniformes > Salmonidae > Coregonus > Coregonus lavaretus. The sequence continues at coordinate 55,121,428 of NC_139998.1, forward strand.
GTAATGAGGACACAGAACACGTTGTGTAATGAGAACACGTTGTGTAATGAGGACACAGAACACATTGTGTAATGAGAACACAGAACACATTGAGTAATGAGAACACGTTGTGTAATGAGAACACAGAACACGTTGTGTAATGAGAACACAGAACACATTGTGTAATGAGGACACAGTACACGTTGTGTAATGAGGACACAGAACACGTTGTGTAATGAGGACACAGAACACATTGTGTAATGAGAACACATAACACGTTGTGTAATGAGGACACAGAACACGTTGTGTAATGAGAACACAGAACACATTGTGTAATGAGAACACAGAACACATTGAGTAATGAGAACACGTTGTGTAATGAGAACACAGAACACGTTGTGTAATGAGAACACAGAACACGTTGTGTAGTGGGAACACAGAACACGTTGTGTAATGAGAACACAGAACACGTTGTGTAATGAGGACACAGAACACGTTGTGTAGTGGGAACACAGAACACATTGTGTAGTGGGAACACAGAACACGTTGTGAAATGAGGACACAGATCACGTTGTGTAATGAGAACACAGAACACGTTGTGTAATGAGAACACATAACACGTTGTGTAATGAGGACACAGAACATGTTGTGTAATGAGGACACAGAACACGTTGTGTAATGAGGACACAGAACTCGTTGTGTAGTGGGAACACAGAACACGTTGTGTAGTGGGAACACAGAACACGTTGTGTAATGAGAACACAGAACACGTTGTGTAATGAGGACACAGAACACGTTGTGTAATGAGAACACGTTGTGTAATGAGGACACAGAACACATTGTGTAATGAGAACACAGAACACATTGAGTAATGAGAACACGTTGTGTAATGAGAACACAGAACACGTTGTGTAATGAGAACACAGAACACGTTGTGTAATGAGGACACAGTACACGTTGTGTAATGAGGACACAGAACACGTTGTGTAATGAGGACACAGAACACATTGTGTAATGAGAACACATAACACGTTGTGTAATGAGGACACAGAACACGTTGTGTAATGAGAACACAGAACACATTGTGTAATGAGAACACAGAACACATTGAGTAATGAGAACACGTTGTGTAATGAGAACACAGAACACGTTGTGTAATGAGAACACAGAACACGTTGTGTAGTGGGAACATAGAACACGTTGTGTAATGAGAACACAGAACACGTTGTGTAATGAGGACACAGAACACGTTGTGTTATGAGAACACGTTGTGTAATGAGGACACAGAACACATTGTGTAATGAGAACACAGAACACATTGAGTAATGAGAACACGTTGTGTAATGAGAACACAGAACACGTTGTGTAATGAGAACACAGAACACGTTGTGTAATGAGGACACAGAACAGGTTGTGTAATGAGGACACAGAACACGTTGTGTAATGAGGACACAGATCACGTTGTGTAATGAGAACACGTTGTGTAATGAGGACACAGAACACATTGTGTAATGAGAACGCGTTGCGTAATGAGGACACAGATCATGTTGTGTAATGAGAACACAGAACACGTTGTGTAATGAGGACACAGAACACATTGTGTAATGAGAACACATAACACGTTGTGTAATGAGGACACAGAACACGTTGTGTAATGAGAACACAGAACACGTTGAGTAATGAGAACACAGAACACGTTGAGTAATGAGAACCCGTTGTGTAATGAGGACACAGAACCCGTTGTATAATGAGGACACAGAACCCGTTGTGTAATGAGGACACAGAACACGTTGTATGAGTGACAAATACCAGAGAGAATATGGCTTTACAGTGTTTCCACTCAGTTGTCAAATGTACTGTACTAAACCATTGGAAATGCTTTACAGAGCATACTGTGAAAAGCATGAGTATCCTTATCACTATACTGTACATGCATATGGCTGAGCAACACTCTCTGCAACACCCCCGCACAGACACATACAGATATACACACAGTGCCTTCAGAAAGTATTCACAACCCTTGACGTTTTCCACATTTTGTAGTGTTACAGCCTGGATTTAAAATTGATTCAATTGAGATTTGGTGTCACTGATCTACACATAATATCAAAGTAGAATTATGTTTTTAGAAATGTTTACAAATTAATACAAAATTAAAAGCTCAAATGTCTTGAGTCAATAGGTATTCAACCCCGCCTAAATAAGTTCAGGAGTAAAAATGTGCTTAACAAGTAACATAATAAGTTGAATGGGCTCACTCTGTGTGCAATAATAGTGTTTAACATGATTTTTGAATGACTACCTCATCTCTGTACCCCACACATACAATAATATGTAAGGTCCTCAATCAAGCAGTGAATTTCAAACACAGACTCAACCACAAATACCAGGGAGGTTTTCCATGCCTCACAAAGAAGGGCACCTATTGGTAGATAGGTAAACATTTTAAAAGCAGACATTGAATATTCCTTTGCGCATGGTGTATCAATACACCCAATCACTATAAAGATACAGGCATCCCTCCTAACTCAGTTGCAGGAGAGGAAGGAAACTGCTCAGGGATTTCCCCATGAGGACAATGGTTACTTTAAAACAGCATTTTCAAGTCTTGTCATAGATTTTCAAGCTGATTTAAGTCAAAACTGTAACTAAGACATTTCAGCTTTTCATTGTGTGTAAGAAGAAAAAATTACATAATTCCACTTTGACATTATGGGGTATTGTGTGCAAACCAGTGACACAAAATATACATTTAAAATTCAGGCTGTAACACAACAAAATGTGGAAAAAGTCAAGGGGTGTGAATACTTTCTGAAGTCACTGTATATACATACAGTATATATTTTTTACTGTTATGACGGTTATTTTATTTACATGACAGTCTTCA
>NC_139998.1:55126793-55289293 GCF_964263955.1 Coregonus lavaretus
AGCATCGTGACCAACCAGGGGCTGGGTGACAGCATCTTGACCAACCAGGGGCTGGGTGACAGCATCGTGACCAACCAGGGGCTGGGTGACAGCATCTTGACCAACCAGGGGCTGGGTGACAGCATCTTGACCAACCAGGGGCTGGGTGACAGCATCTTGACCAACCAGGGGCTGGGTGACAGCATGGTGACCTCCACTTGTCAGGATGAGGCTCCCGGCTCTGCTGTAGAGCTCAGCAGACAGCAGCAGGCTGACTACTGGAGGCTTCAGATGCTCCTGTTCATACTGGTCTGTGTAGAAGGGCTCCTTCAGGTCGGCCGGGACACTGTCTGTTTAGGAGGGAGAGGTAGAGAGGTGAAAAAGGTGAATATGCGTTGGTACATTAGACATGGGAATAGTTTACTACAGTGAATCAGTGAATATGCCGTTTGCTCCCAGGAAAAATGTATAATTAACTTTCTAAATGTTCGAATGCAAAAAGGGAATAATGCGCAGTTGTTTCAACTAGATAACCTTTCCACTGCTAAACCAGCTCATAGTACCTTATACAGTGTTGTTGTTCCTGAAATAATGGGATTAGGGTGTCAATCTAGTATTGAAAGAGTCAAAATGACTGATAGTAATTTAGTGATTAACGGAGGCAAGTCTACTTCACTATTTCCTCATCCAAAGACATGGGGGTTATCTCCATTATGAAATACACTATGGATGAACTGCAATGTGCGTTACCATGGAAACTACAGTAGGAGAGAAACCTGATCAATTCATGTGCACTCCGTATCTCTATAGCTCCCAGGGAGCACCCCTCTGTCGGCTTCATCAAAGACAGAGGGAGATGGATAACACAGGTGTGTGTGTGTGTGTGTGTGTGTGTGTGTGTGTGTAGATAGATAGATAGATAGATAGATAGATACCAGTTGGCCTGGAGTTCAAAAATCTATTTCTTCATTGTCAGACTATCAGGGTGCTGAGAAAAAATGGGGATGGTACAAAAACCAGAGACTCTGTATCCATAAAACAAACAGCTGAAAAAAAAAGAACCAGATTTTCACACCACTCAAGGAGCTGCACGTTAGGACAAACAAAATGTGGTTGAAAGGAGATTGACCCCAACCCTACTATGCTACAACACTCTGCAGCACACACACACACACACACACACACCAATCTCCGGATATGCGACACACATTCAAATTTGAAGGAACAGATGGCTGTTCATTATGAGGCGTGAAGCCACAGTGAGAGAGGACTCCTCAGCTTCACACCCTTCATCCACGCTCACACCACTCATGGAATCATATCAGACAGGCCAAGTCAGCAGCTCATAACAGAGACACGCTATCTGATGAACAACAAGGTCACCAAAGGGTCCTCGAGGTAGAAGTTGCTCTTAATTGCAGATCTAGGATCAGATTACCAACAGTCCTTACCTAAACCTTTAGGGGGATGAAGAATACATTTGACCCTGTATCAGTGTCATTTCAGCAAGCCATGACACCCACCATCTCAGAATTTTCTGAAATTGTTTTTGTAGTTCGAAGATTAGCATTCCTGAAACATTATTTTGTTGACATTTAATTTGATCTCTGAGAAATTAAGCTAATTGATTGCACCCAAATTGGCACTTTTAATGTATAGGATTTAGATCGTATTCAATACATATAGTACCCAACACCAATGTTCCCTCTCATTTTTTTTTAACACTGAGCAGATTTCAGGTCTGCTGAGCGCAAACTTGAACGTTGTGAAAATTCTGTGCAACTTCCAGCGCACATTAACCAATTAAAAAACAGTACTGTAGCAATAAGGAAGTGCAGTAAGATAAAGCCTCACTACATTATCACCGCATATTGGCTTTGCTTGAATTGCCCTGACAATGCATTGTTGTTCAGGCCATAAAAAAAAATATATATATTTCAAAATTTGAGGTAGACTACATAATCAAACCGGTAATAGATCTGTTGTTGTATTACTTGTGAGGCACAGCTGAGTGACCAGACATTTAAATCATGAGTTGTTATTTTTATTTTACTGGGCTGATGGTGCCTGCATCTGATGGTCGGTCTCAGCGGAGGGAGAGAGCAACAGACTGACGGTCCGTCTCTCAACATCCCTCTGCTCTCCCTTTCCTCCACTGACACTGACCAAAAAGGGACACCGTCTTCCAGCTGATGGCGAAACTCGAGTCGCACCGCATTATTTCTGCCTCATGCACAAATTCATGTTGTTACTCCTATGAACAGAGAAAGTGAAATATTCCTAGATATTAAAAAAAGACCCAAGCTGCTAATAATAACAATGCAAGCCTATAGATAGACTTTCCTACTCATTCATTACTGCTGCAAATCAAATCAATTATATTTTCCACATGCGCCGAATACAACAGGTGTAGACCTTACAGTGAAATACTTACTTACAAGCCCTTAACCAACAATGCAGTTTTAAGACAAATTAGTGTTAAGTAAAAAATAGATAAGTAAAAAATAATAATAATTAAAGAGCAGCAGTAAAATAAAATAACAGTAGGGAGGCTATATACAGGGGGTACCTGCACAGAGTCAATGTGCGGGGGCACTGGTTAGTCGAGGTAATTGAGGTAATATGTACATGTGGGTATAGTTAAAGTGACTACGCATAGATAATAAACAGAGTAGCAGCAGCGTAAAAGAGGGGGTGGAGTGGGGTGGGGTGAGGGGGACAATGCAAATAGTCTGGGTAGCCATGATTAGCTGTTCAGGAGTCTTATGGCTTGGGGGTAGAAGCTGTTAAGAAGCCTTTTGGACCTAGGCTTGGCGCGCCGGTACCACTTGCCGTGCGGTAGCAGAGAGAACAGTCTATGACTAGGGTGGTTGGAGTCTTTGACAAGTTTTAGGGCCTTCCTCTGACACCGCCTGGTATAAAGGTCCTGGATGGCAGGAAGCTTGGCCCCTGTGATGTACTGGGCCGTACGCACTACCCTCTGTAGTGCCTTGCGGTCGGAGGCCGGGCAGTTGCCATACCAGGCGGTGGTGCAACCAGTCAGGATGCTCTCGATGGTGCAGCTGTAAAACTTTTTGAGGACTGAGGACCCATGCCAAATCTTTTCAGTCTCCTGAGGGGGAATAGGCCCTCTTCACGACTGTCTTGGTGTGTTTGGACAATTAAAGTTTGTTGGTAATGTCGACACCAAGGAACTTGAAGCGCTCAACCTGTTCCACTATAGGCCCGTCGATGAGAATGGGGGCGTGCTCAGTCCTTTTAGGCAGGTTACCTTCGCGTTCTTGGGCACAGGGACTATGGTGGTCTGCTTGAAACATGTAGGTATTACAGACTCGGTTAGGGAGAGGGTGAAAATGTCAGTGAAGACACTTGCCAGTTGGTCCACGCATGCTCTGAATAAACCTCCTGGTAATCCGTCTGGCCCCACGGCCCCCTTGTGAATGTTGACCTGTTTAAAGGTCTTGCTCACATTGGCTATGGAGAGCATGATCACACAGTCGTCCGGAACAGCTGGTGCTCTAATGCATGCTTCAGTGTTGCTTGCCTCGAAGCGAGCATAAAAGGCATTTAGCTCGTCTGGTAGGCTCGTGTCACTGGGCAGCTTGCGGCTGGGTTTCCCTTTGTAGTCCATAATAGTTTGCAAGCCCTGCCACATTCAACGAGTGTCAGAGCCGGTATAGTAGGATTCAATCTTAGTCCTGTATTGACGCTTTGCCTGTTTGTTGGTTCGTCTGAGGACATAGCGGGATTTCTTATAAGCGTCCTGATTAGTGTCCAACTCCTTGAAAGCGGCAGCTCTAGCCTTTAGCTTGGTGCGGATGTTGCCTGTAATCCATGGCTTCTGGTTGGGGTATGTACGCTCACTGTGGGGACGATGTCGTCAATGCACTTACTGATGAAGCTGGTTGTTGGGATGGGATTGGTGTGGGGGGTGGGGGGTCCGTGGGTGGCTTTTTACTATTTTATTGGATTCCTCATCTTTCTAGGAAGAAGTTTGGTCCAAATTGGATGTTGAGCAATGTTCCCTCTAAGCTGCGGGCGCTTAGCCCCGAGACTGCCACGCCGTTTCCCCGGGACTGCTGCACAGAAATATCAGCCCACAGAGAGAAGCACGAGAATTAACTTCACTCAATTTTCTAGAGCAGTGGTCAACAACCGGTTGATCGCATCTCCAAGGCATTCCTAGTCGATCGCCAAACATTTTTGTAAAAAACAACAACGATAAAGCCTTGTGTTCCTATTTGTTGTTGTTGTCGTCGTCTCGGGCTGTTGGCAGTAGGTGCACATGATTCAGCTGCCCTGCGCGCCGGGTATGCCAACTGTTGCCATTTTGAACCATTTCATGTGTCTGAAGGTACAAACTCTGCCTTCCCGGCGGGCCCAGAGAGCAAATCAAGTGCACTATAGGCCTACCGCTGGCCAATCGGATGGCTCAGATGACTGTGTCTGCAGTAACATAGCAGGAATAAAAGAAAGCTACAGCAAAGTTGACACTGAGATTTCAAAACCATGACTAGAGAGAAACTGTCAACAAATGTTGTTTTTATGGGTGAGTTCATGTTTAAGTTCTTACTCAGCACTGTCAACACTTTGTATTTAACACTTTTATAAGCCATAAAATGCGCATTCTTCCTATTTCCACTCAGCGTTACAACAAGCACTCACTAGCCGATGTGAGTAAGACTAGCATGAGAGCACCAGCTGTTCCGGACGACTGTGTGATCACGCTCTCCGTAGCCGATGTGAGCAAGAATTTAAACAGGTCAACATTCACAAGGCCGCGGGGTCAGACGAATTACCAGGACGTGTACTCCGAGCATGCACTGACCAACTGGCAAGTGACTGAGTCTGTAATACCAACATGTTTCAAGCAGACCACCATAGTCCCCGTGCCCAAGAACACTAAGATAACCTGCCTAAATGACTACCGACCCGTAGCACTCACTTCTGCAGCCATGAAGTGCTTTGAAAGGCTGGTCATGGCTCACATCAACACCATCATCCCAGAAACCCTAGACCCACTCCAATTCGTATATCGCCCCAACAGATCCACAGATTATGCAATCTCTATTGCACTCCACACTGCCCTTTCCCACCTGGACAAGAGGAACACCTACGTGAGAATGCTATTCATTGACTACAGCTCAGCGTTCAACACCATAGTGCTCTCAAAGCTCATCACTAAGCTAAGGACCCTGGGACTAAACACCTCCCTCTGCAACTGGATCCTGGACTTCCTGACGGGTGGTAAGGGTAGGTAACAACACATCTGCCACACTGATCCTCAACACGGGGGCCCCTCGGGTGCGTGCTCAGTCCCCTCCTGTACTCCCTGTTCACCCATGACTACATGGCCAGGCACGACTCCAACACCATCATTACGTTTGCCGACGACACAACAGTGGTAGGCCAGATCATCGACAACGATGAGACAACCTATAGGGAGGAGGTCAGAGACCTGGCCGTGTAGTGCCAGGACAACAACCTCTCCCTCAACGTGAACAAGACAAAGGAGATGATCGTGGACTACAGGAAAAGGAGGGCCAAACACGCTCCCCTATTCACATCGAAGGTGCTGTAGTGGAACGGGTCGAGAGTTTCAAGTTCCTTGGTGTCCACATCACCAACAACCTATCATGGTCCAAGCACACCAAGACAGTCGTGAAGAGGGCACGACAAAGCCTATTCCCCCTCAGGAGGAGGAGGATTTGGCATGGGTCCCCAGATCCTCAAAAAGTTATACAACTGCACCATTGAGAGCATACTGACCGGTTGCATCACCGCCTGGTATGGCAACTGCTCGGCATCCAACCGTAAGGCGCTACAGAGGGTAGTGCGTGCGGCCCAATACATCACTGGGGCCAAGCTTCCTGCCATCTAGGACCTCTATACTAGGCGGTGTCAAAGGAAGGCCCAAAAAATTCACCATTCCTGGTGAACAAGCAAACCATTAGGCTACATAATTTCTAATGGTTTCAATGTTATGGTCTCTAATGGTCTTCATGGTCTTCAATGGTAAAAGTCCCAAATACACAGTGTTTAGTGTTTTGTAATGGCAATGGTATTGGGTTGGGTTTAATGGTAAATATATCACTAATCTAACTACATATAGAGATGTTTTCTAATAATTGTATTGAAAAACATTCGACAGCCATGCAATGCTTTATAATTGTATTATTTTATTAGGTTTGCCACAACATTTTAGTCACTAGCTCATTTCTCCATCAAAGTTTGAGCTTGTAGGAAAAGTCTTCATATGAGAATTGCACCATAAAGATAGCCCTCTCAGAGAGCTGCCATTTGTTGGACTATTCAAGGAGAGTTGGGTTGAAGCACTAGGTTACTGAATTGCTTTCATTGAGGACTGGATTGACCACACAATTGAGCACACCATTTATTTCATCATGAGCAAAAGCTACTGGTTTTCTAACCAAAGTTGCAAAGAAAATAACTGATTGTCCAAATCGAATGTTAGGTATTATATTTGTGGTAGATTATATGAATCCTATAAATTAGAAATGGCCAATTTGGGTGCAATCCATTAGCTTGATTTCTCAGAGATTAAATTATATATCAACAAAATAATGCTTCAGGAATGCTAATCTTAATTGTTTCTACCTACAGAAATGATTTCAGAACAATCTGAGATGGTGGGTGTCGAAATCCTCATGTGCTTTTTGAGGTGGAATGACTCAGTGGTTATATTTGGGGCAACTCCTTGGCCTACACCTTGAGAAGAACCCAACTGACCAACAGAGGACCAATCGGAGGGGTGGACGTGGCTCCCAAAGAGCTGGACGAGTCTGAGTCAAGTCCTCAAGTCTCTGTCCTCAAGTCTAACAGGACGAGTCTGAGTCAAGTCCTCAAGTCTCTGTCCTGTCTTATCTCAAGTCTAACAGGATGATTCTGAGTCAAGTCCTCAAGTCTCTGTCCTGTCTTATCTCAAGTCTAACAGGATGATTCTGAGTCAAGTCCTCAAGTCTCTGTCCTGTCTTATCTCAAGTCTAAAAGGATGAGTCTGAGTCAAGTCCTCAAGTCTCTGTCCTGTCTTATCTCAAGTCTAAAAGGAAGAGTCAGAGTCAAGTCCTCAGGTCTCTGTCCTCTTACCTCAAGTGCAGAGCAGAACTGCATATTATGTTCCACACAGGTTACCGTTGCAATCAGACAACACCGAAATCTGATATATTCCATATTCCAGATTAATTCTCTCTGCATGTGTGTGTGTATATTTGTGTATGCGCTCAAGCTCTGCTTAATTGCTTATGTGTCCCCGAAAGTATTCTGAGCGGTAACAGTATACGCTGGGATCTGAAGACCAGCTCTGCCTCTCTACCTCTGGGAACGAGAGAGACAGTATTTTTGGAATCATCCCATTTCGTTCAGACCCAATTGAAAATACAGTACATGGAGGATCTGGTCAGAAGCTCATGTAGTGTATTTTCCAATATTACAGAGCAACAAAACCTAATCGGCTCACTGGAAACTGCAGTAGAATATGCTGTCTGTCTGCAGCCTGAATCCAACTGCATCACTCTTGGTCAGGGGCCGTTTGTATCAAGGTGTCTCAAAGTAGGAGTGCTGATTCAGGATCAGTGTTGACTTTTAGATCACAATGAATCAAATAACAAGGATAAAGGGGACTTGATCTTCTCTGAGGCGCTTGATACATACAGCCCCAATCAATTGGTGAAATTAAATAAAGAGATGTTCCACTCAAAAACAGAATAAGGTTGTACTGAGTGTCCTCATGTATGAGGATATGCTTGACTGTTCTACTATGCTACAGTGTGTATATCTGTGTTGGTCTTTATGAATAGCAGCTAGACAAGATGATCTGTTCAGTTAGTCAAAGGAATACGAAACAGATGTCTTGTTGAAGTTGTGCTAGATTCAAAGCGCAGTGGTTTTAGGAGTGCTTATGCAAGTCTCCCAAAACACATCTGGCTATCTTCTTTTCCAGATCTAATGGTCAACGTAGACCATTGTGGGTTCCATTCCCGCGGGGGACCAGTATGAAAAAGTACGTAAATGTATGTCCTCACTACTGTAAGTTGCTCTTTATAAGAGCGTCTGCTAAATAACAAAACATGTAAAAAAGTCAGTAGGACAAAAGCGTGTTAAATGTTGTGTAGGAACTATATGATGGAGGGACACACAGCACATTTGGAAAGTATTCAGACTCCTTGACTTTTTCCACATTTTGTTATGTTACATCCTTATTTTTTGTTCTCATCAATCTACACACAATACCCCATTATGACAAAGCAAAAACAGGTTTTTAGAAATGTTTGCAAATTTATACAAAATAAAAATGGAAACATCTAATTTACATAAGTATTCAGACCCTTTACTCAGTACTTTGTTGAAGCACCTTTGGCAGCGATTACAGCCTCCAGTCTTCTTGGGTATGACGCTACAAGCTTGGCACACCTTTATTTGGGGAGTTTCTCCCATTCTTCTCTGCAGATCCTCTCAAGCTCTGTCAGGTTGGATGGGGAGCGTTGCTGCACAGCTTATTTCAGGTCTCTCCAGAGATGTTCGATCGGGTTCAAGTCCGGGCTCTGGCTGGGCCACTCAAGGACATTCAGAGACTTGTCCCCAAGCCACTCCTGCGTTGTTTTGGCTTTGTGCTTAGGGTCATTGTCCGGTTGGAAGGTAAACCTTCACCCCAGTCTGAGGTCCTGAGTGCTCTGGAGCAGGTTTTCATCAAGGATCTCTCTGTACTTTGCTCTGTTCATCTTTCCCTCAATCCTGACTAGTCTCCCAGTCCCTGCCGCTGAAAAATATCATTTACATTTACGTCATTTAGCAGACGCTCTTATCCAGAGCGACTTACAAATTGGTGCATTCACCCTATAGCCAGTGGGATAACCACTTTACAATAATTATTATTATTATTATTATTATTTTTTTTTTTTTGGGGGGGGGGGGGGGGGTAGAAGGATTACTTTATCCTATCCCAGGTATTCCTTAAAGAGGTGGGGTTTCAAATGTCTCCGGAAGGTGGTGAGTGACTCCGCTGTCCTGGCGTCGTGAGGGAGCTTGTTCCACCATTGGGGTGCCAGAGCAGCGAACAGTTTTGACTGGGCTGAGCGGGAACTATGCTTCCGCAGAGGAAGGGGAGCCAGCAGGCCAGAGGTGGATGAACGCAATGCCCTCGTTTGGGTGTAGGGACTGATCAGAGCCTGAAGGTACGGAGGTGCCGTTCCCCTCACTGCTCCATAGGCAAGCACCATGGTCTTGTAACGGATGCGAGCTTCAACTGGAAGCCAGTGGAGTGTGCGGAGGAGGGGGTTGACGTGAGAGAACTTGGGAAGGTTGAACACCAGACGGGCTGCGGCATTCTGGATGAGTTGTAGGGGTTTAATGGCACAGGCAGGGAGCCCAGCCAACAGCGAGTTGCAGTAATCCAGACGGGAGATGACAAGTGCCTGGATTAGGACCTGTGCCGCTTCCTGTGTAAGGCAGGGTCGTACTCTCCGAATGTTGTAGAGCATGAACCTGCAGGATCGGGTCACCGCCTTGATGTTAGCGGAGAACGACAGGGTGTTGTCCAGGGTCACGCCAAGGCTCTTCGCACTCTGGGAGGAGGACACAACGGAGTTGTCAACCATGATGGCGAGATCATGGAACGGGCAGTCCTTCCCCGGGAGGAAGAGCAGCTCCGTCTTGCCAGGGTTCAGCTTGAGGTGGTGATCCGTCATCCATACTGATATGTCTGCCAGACATGCAGAGATGCGATTCGCCACCTGGTTATCAGAAGGGGGAAAGGAGAAGATTAGTTGTGTATCGTCAGCGTAGCAATGATAGGAGAGGCCATGTGAGGATATGACAGAGCCAAGTGACTTGGTGTATAGGGAGAAAAGGAGAGGGCCTAGAACTGAGCCCTGGGGGACACCAGTGGTGAGAGCACGTGGTGCGGAGACAGCTTCTCGCCACGCCACTTGGTAGGAGCGACCGGTCAGGTAGGACGCAATCCAGGAGTGAGCCGCGCCGGAGATGCCCAGCTCGGAGAGGGTGGAGAGGAGGATCTGATGGTTCACAGTATCAAAGGCAGCAGACAGGTCTAGAAGGACAAGAGCAGAGGAGAGAGAGTTAGCTTTAGCAGCGCGGAGAGCCTCCGTGACACAGAGAAGAGCAGTCTCAGTTGAATGACCAGTCCTGAAACCTGACTGGTTTGGATCAAGAAGGTCATTCTGAGAGAGATAGCAAGAGAGTTGGCTAAAGACGGCACGCTCAATAGTTTTGGAAAGAAAAGAAAGAAGGGATACTGGTCTGTAGTTGTTGACATCAGTGGGATCGTGTGTTGTTTTTTTGAGAAGGGGAGCAACTCTCGCTCTCTTGAAGACGGAAGGGACATAGCCAGCGGTCAAGGATGAGTTGATCAGCGAGGTGAGGTAGGGGAGAAGGTCACCGGAGATGGTCTGGAGAAGAGAGGAGGGGGTCAAGCGGGCAGGTTGTTGGGCGGCCTGCAGTCACTAGTCGCAAGATTTTATCTGGAGAGAGAGGGGAGAAAGAAGTCAAAGCATAGGGTAGGGCAGTGTGAGCAGGACCAGCAGTGTCATTAGACATAACAAACGAGGATCGGATGTCGTCAACCTTCTTTTCAAAGTGGTTGACGAAGTCATCCACAGAGAGGGAGGGGGGGGGGGGGTGGGGGGGAGGATTCAGGAGTGAGGAGAATATGGCAAAGAGCTTCCTAGGGTTAGAGGCAGATGCTTGGAATTTAGAGTGGTAGAAAGTGGCCTTAGCAGCAGAAACAGATGAAGAAAATGTAGAGAGGAGGGAGTGAAAAGATGCCAGGTCGGCAGGGAGTTTAGTTTTCTTCCATTTCCGGTCAGCTGCCCGGAGCTCTGTTCTGTGAGCTCGCAATGAGTCATCAAGCCACGGAGCTGGAGGGGAGGACCGAGCCGGCCGGGAGGATAGGGGACACAGGGAGTCAAAGGATGCAGAAAGGGAGGAGAGGAGGGTTGAGGAGGCAGAATCAGGAGATTGGAGGGAGAAGGATTGAGCAGAGGGAAGAGATGATAGGATGGAAGAGGAGAGAGTAGTGGGAGAGAGAGAGCGAAGGTTGCGGCGGCGCGTTACCATCTGTGTAGGGGCAGAGTGAGTAGTGTTGGAGGAGAGCGAGAGAGAAAAGGATACAAAGTAGTGGTCGGAGACATGGAGGGGAGTTGCAGTGAGATTAGTAGAAGAGCAACATCTAGTAAAGATGAAGTCAAGCGTATTGCCTGCCTTGTGAGTAGGGGGGGACGGTGAGAGGGTGAGGTCAAAAGAGGAGAGGAGTGGAAAGAAGGAGGCAGAGAGAAATGAGTCAAATGTAGACGTAGGGAGGTTGAAATCCCCCAAAACTGTGAAGGGTGAGCCATCCTCAGGAAAGGAACTTATCAAGGCGTCAAGCTCATTGATGAACTCTCCAAGGGAACCTGGAGGGCGATAGATGACAAGGATATTAAGCTTAAATGGGCTAGTGACTGTGACAGCGTGGAATTCAAATGAGGAGATAGACAGATGGGTTAGGGGAAAAATTGAGAATGACCACTTGGGAGAGATGAGGATTCCTGTGCCACCACCCCTCTGACCAGATGCTCTCGGGGTATGCGAGAACACATGGTCAGACGAGGAGAGAGCAGTAGGAGTAGCAGTGTTTTCAGTGGTAATCCATGTTTCCGTCAGCGCCAGGAAACAGTATGATGCTGCCACCACCATGCTTCACTGTAGGGATGGTGCCAGGTTTCCTCCAGACTTGACGCTTGGCATTCAGGCCAAAGACTTCATTCTTGGTTTCATCACACCAGAGAATCTTGTTTCTCATGGTCTGAGAGTCCTTTAGGTGCCTTTTGGCAAACTCCAAGTGGGCTGTCATCTTCATTTTACTGAGGAGTGGCTTCCGTCTGGCCACTCTACCATAAAGGCCTGATTTGTGGAGTGCTGCAGAGATGGTTGTCCTTCTGGAAGGTTCTCCCATCTCCACAGAGAAACTCTGGAGCTCTGTCAGAGTGACCATCGGGTTTTTGGTCACCTCACTGACCAAGGTCCTTCTACCCCGATTGCTCAGTTTAGCCAGGCGGCCAGCTCTAGTAAGAGTCTTGGTGGTTCCATACTTCTTCCATTTAAGAATGATGGAGGCCAATGTGTTCTTGGGGACCTTCAATGCTGCAGACATTTTTTGGTACACTTCCCCAGATCTGTGCCTCGACATAATCCTGTCTCGGGAGCTCTACGGATAATTCCTTCGACCTCATGGCTTGGTTTTTGCTCTGACATGCACTGTCAACTGTGGGACCTTATATAGACAGGTGTGTGCCTTTCCAAATCATGTCCAATCAATTTAATTTACCACAGGTGGACTCCAATCAAGTTGTAGAAACATCTCAAGGATGATCAATGGAAATAGGATGCACCTGAGCTCAATTTCGAGTCTCATAGCAAAGGGTCTGATTACTTATGTAAATAAGGTATTTATGTTTTGTTTACATTTCTAAATACCTGTTTTCGCTTTGTCATTATGGGGTATTTTGTGTAGATTGATGAGGGAAAATAATAATTTTATACATTTTAGAATAAGGCTGTAACGTAACAAAATGTAGAAAAAGTCAAGCGGTCTGAATACACTGGATCTTTACAACTTCTATCATCTTACTACATATCAAAAGTTATGTTACTGCACATTGGTTATTATATCTTATCTAGTCCAACTATTAAAGTCTTATATCAGACATTAGCTTTGTATCTGAGGAGACATTCAGACTCCATACACCTCCTTACATTTGACACCTTCAGCTTTGATGCTAACCTGGTGCAAATGCTACAGACGTAAATAAATGAACCAAAATAACAATATTAGCGTACATATGTGATAAGACCGGCTATTTCAAAGCACAATGAGGACATGAAACATAATTAATTGTCTTGCATCAGTCAGCGGACGGTGTAGTGTACTATTTTTTGTGCCCTTCAGCAAAGTACTCTCTGCCTCTGCTCTATGGCCTTTAACTTAGTAAACAGTAGGCTTGAGTACACGGAGTAGGTTATACAACACAATCCTCCTTTAGGCAAACTGCTTAGTAAACAGTAGGCTTGAGTACATTGAGTAGGCTACAACACAATCATCCTTTTGCAAACTGCTTAGTAAACAGTAGGCTTGAGTACACTGAGTAGGCTAAAACACAATCCTCCTTTGGCAAACTGCTGGCTATTTCCAAACCCAAAACAAAACCAAGGATCAAAACGGATCAAATAAGAGAGTATAAAGATATGAAGTATTTTCTCCCAGAACATGTGCTGTTAGAACTGCTTTCAAAGGTCACGTATTGTCTCCTTGACTACTAGGTTTATAGCAATACTACATGTCTTGGAATGAAACTCAAGGTGCAGTAATTAAAATGTATCGAAACGACCCCTAGAGCCAGCTTCCCAGGCACAGATTAAGCCTTGACTAAAATGCACTTTCAGTGGAGAATCTCGATTTACATGCTTTTTAGTCCAAGCCTACTCTCAATCTGTATCCGGGAAACCAGCCCCTAAAGTACCACTTGACCAGCTTAAAGCTACATTCCACATCATTGAGCTGGGCCTTGCTTCACAGATGAGTCAGGAGGTCTCTATTCTGGTCATCAGTGATGGGGTGAGGTGGAAAACATTTGGGTTGCGATGATTCACATCTTATGGATATATCATGGTCTGTTCAACCCCCTAAAGAGTGACAAAGGTTTGTGTTCAAATTATAATTTATATCTAAATGAATTTATATTACCACCACATAAATAAAACAACTGCTGTCTTTGTTGAAGAACCTAATGGCTATCCAAACATGACTATCCCTACTCTGCTATTTGTTACTATGGTGATAGAGTCACATTTGAGGCTAATACGTCTGAGGCTAATACGTAAGTCTACTGTAGATATAGCCACCAATGTGAACCCTAGTACCTAAACATATCATTTTCGGTTATACATAATATGAGTCACATTTGCCTACTATAGAAAGGCTTACTGATAACCATGGTAACAACTATAACCATGCGATAGTGAATGTAAGGTGGCATCACCAGCCATCAAGGTCTGACATTATGGAGTGGGCCTGTCATTCTCAGAGTCACAGCCCTCAAGCAGGATATGTCCACAATGTGTGGCGTTGCTTCACTTCACACCCTCATGTTTATAGCCCACTGCCACTGAACTGAACTAGATAGGAATTGATCATGCAACTGTTCTTAATTAGCAAAATGTCTATTTGGGAACGGTGTGTTTTGGAAGGATACTTCTCCTCTTGGGGAATCTAAAGTGGTTTAAAATGTATTTATATAAATACTACATACAAATAAATTGCACTTTAATAATGCATATCTTGCAAGCTTGAATGATGTGTGTGTTGTTATTTGTATAGCTGAGCGATAATATTGCAGAGGGAAATAGCCACATTGTTGACAAATGTGTTTGCAAAACAAACAGATGTAATTATTGTCAAACTAAACGTTTAAACCATGCATTTATAACAGAGCACCACCTACCTGTCCCAAATGCTTTGGCCACCAGCCATGTGAGGCTACAGCGCAATTTTGCTCGAGAAAAATCATAATGATCAGAAGACTTTATTGCGGGAACAATGAAGGTATTTTTAATTTCCCTGGCGTCTGTGACTTCTCCCATCATAACACCATGAAGTGTCAACAGCCGTCGACAACCCAATGATGACTATGTAGCAATAGAAGTCGATAACATCCCACCAAAGGAATTGAATACACCAAATGTTACTTGATTTGCCAGCCTTCAGTGCCTATGTAAATGTACAATTCGTTGGAGGAGGCATGGAGGGTTGACTGCAAGCCATAGGTATGGTATTGTCTTACTCCTTTAAGTCAATATGAATAGTGGAATCAGCGTCTCTCCCTGTATTTTTCATCCATTCTGCTGCTACCTGGGGTGTAATCATTAGAACAAACGGAGAGTTTCTATTAGACATATTCAGGTAGGTCCCTCCCCGTTTGGTTCCATTTGCAAACGTTTAAGAAAAGTTTTGCAACAGAATCGGCGTATTGAAAACGCCCCAGTTGAAATGGGGTTCACCGAATAGCTGTCAGCCTATTTCAGAAGAATCTCACTGAGGAAGGCACATATTTTCTTCAGATAGAGAGAAAAAACATTCCCATTCAAGTCTTTGTTTTCAAACGCAAACGGGTTCACCTGCTTTTCCTCGCTTGTTGCGGTTCTCCTGCCGCACTGTTGATATGAAAGAGCTTCACTGTTGCGCGTGCGCTTTCCATCCAGCAACTTCTGCACCACATACAAAATAGGACAGCATACCTTTACTAGGAATTGCACCTAATCTACGCATCGCATACATAGCTTGATTTGTTTGAATAAAATGCTTATGTTCTGTCTGTTTATATGTAGAATGCACCCCTGGATAGATAAACATTATATCTTTAACCAATAAAATAGTCTATCGAGAGTTTGGGACAATCAGGTTATTATATCTGCAAAAATATGTTTATGAGATAATTGGCTTTAAAGTTCCAAACCCTCATTGATTTGAATGGGGTCAGCAATTTTTTATCTTGTATTCTTTTGAACTTAACAACATGAATTGGGGGTATTTAGAGTACTATATAGGTAAAGAACATTGAACAGAACAAGGCTATGTCAATAACTCAATTTTGACAAAAATGCAGATACAACCTAGATGAATTTGCTTAATAATTTGCGGTGGGTCAGCCTTGTATTGTCAGTTGCAAATATTTACAGTATATATAATGCTTCATTCCTTTAGTATGTGGATTTGTAGTCCTAATATGTATCACCATTGATACAATTAGTTGAATTCAACGTTATTCATTGAAATCATGTTGATGTGATGTGCAGCTTTATGTCAACATGTCAATTTGCTTCTGCCATGATTGTAAATTAGATTTTTAAAAGATACTAATCCATACAAAAAACAGTTAGTTTACGTGGATTAATGTACATTTTCCCTTCCCCGTATGGAATGTACTTTTCTTTAGTAAATGTTTGCACACCCCGTTCAGTTGGTGGCAACGATACACCTTTTGCGTGTAGTTCGCCATAAATCCCAAAGAAGAAGAGAAAGATGCAGAAACCTTCTGGTTTACTGCCTTGGGGATATTTGGGTTTTGTCTAGATGGAATACAGCTTTTGTCAGATTTGACTTTTCGTAGCAGGTTAGGAGAATTTACGCAGCAGGTTAGAGGAATTAGGTTAATGTTAGGAAAGGGGTTTGTGTTAATTTGACAAAAACTGTATCTAGCCGTGACCGAATATTTGGCCTGAACGTCATTACCCAGCATGCACTTCACTGACTGAAGACGTCATCAACATGAGTCAGCTTTCTGAGTGAGTCGACGTTGGACAAGACGCTTTATGCTCGCTAGCTAGCTATAGTTTGGGTGTTTACTTCGATATCTTGTGGTTTTCACCAGCGATTAATAATTCATTTTGTGGGTTTACTTGCGTCTTAATATCATGTTGGGTAGCTTGTCGATTCGGTCTTTCAATCGCAATGTAATTGCGGCAAAACCCTGTGTTGTTTTGTATCGCTAGCTGGCTAGGACCGAAGTTACTAGCGTTGGCTAGCTGATGCCCACTCCTCTGTGCAGGTGGCATTATCACTGAGAGTCTTTGATTAACTTTAGACATCGTGACTATCGTATTCGTAACAGTCTGTGACACCTATTCATGCTCTAAAGGATAATCATTTGGAAACATGTTTATGCCAAGAGCACTGAAAGTGAAGAGACCAACAGACAACACAAGTCAGGTGCTTAAGAAGAAGTGCAAGCTGAGCCAGGAGGGAGAGAAGGAAGGCAGTGATGGCACAGGACAACCCCCCAACCCCAGCCTTCAGACGTCCTCTACAGCTCCCTGTGAGAGTGAAGAGACAAACATGAACGCTGAGACACAGGTGAAGCCTGCCTACCAGGAGACACACCTTCCAACCCTGGAACAGGGTACAGGGAGTCCTATACGAGCACCAGAGGACCAACAGTCCTCAGAGTCCAGCCCAGAGGACAGTGAAGAAGAAGAAGAAGAGGAGCCTGTAAAATCCTTCAGAAAGAGCCAGAGATGGCCTGAACCGGGGGAGCCCATCTGTGTCATGTGTAGTCGCTTCGGGGAGTACATCTGCGACAGCACCGACAACGATGTGTGCAGCCTAGAGTGCAAGGCCAGTCACCTGGCTAAAATGGGCATGGGCACAGGGGAGGATGCCTTTAACCGTGACGACACAGGGGAGAAGAGGACTTCACAATGTGGACAGCCAGCTGTTGACAGAGCTGGCAATAGTGTCGAGGACTTATACAAGGACTATTCCTACAAGGAAGATGCATTTATCTCTGGGTTGACAGAGGAGCAAGTGCAGCGGGTAAAGCAGGAGCTGGGCATTGTGACAGAGGGCAGGGAGGTGGGCAGGCCCATCATAGAGTTTGGGCAATGTAACCTTCCCCCGACTCTCAGTACCAACCTGAAGAAGGCAGGGTATGAGGCGCCCACCCCTGTTCAGATGCAGATGGTGCCCGTTGGCTTGGCTGGCAGGGACGTGATTGCCAGTGCTGACACAGGTTCCGGGAAGACGGTGGCCTTTCTGCTGCCAGTGGTAGTGTGCGCTTTGGAGGTACAGTGAAATACAGTTTTGTGGCAGACTGTATTATCACACTGTATTATCATACTGAATTATTACACAGAACCGAACAGTGCTGGGTCTGAAAGTTCTTTTCACGTTTACAGTGAGGGGAAAAATGTATTTGATCCCCAGCTGATTTTGTACGTTTGCCCACTGACAAAGACATGATCAGTCTATAATTTTAATGGTAGGTTTATTTGAACAGTGAGAGACAGAATAACAACAAATAAATTCAGAAAAACGCATGTAAAAAATGTTATACATTGATTTGCATTTTAATGAGGGAAATAAGTATTTGACCCCTCTGCAAAACATGACTTAGTACTTGGTGGCAAAACCCTTGTTGGCAATCACAGAGGTCAGACATTTCTTGTAGTTGGCCACCAGGTTTGCACACATCTCAGGGGGGATTTTGTCCCACTCCTCTTTGCAGATCTTCTCCAAGTCATTAAGGTTTCGAGGCTGACGTTTGGCAACTCGAACCTTCAGCTCCCTCCACATATTTTCTATGGGATTAAGGTCTGGAGATGGTGAAGAGTTTGGAATCTGATTGATTGATTGCTTCTGTGGACAGGTGTCTTTTATACAGGTAACAAGCTGAGATTAGGAGCACTCCCTTTAAGAGTGTGCTCCTAATCTCAGCTCGTTACCTGTATAAAAGACACCTGGGAGCCAGAAATCTTTCTGATTGAGAGGGGGTCAAATACTTATTTCCCTCATTAAAATGCAAATCAATTTATAACATTTTTGACATGCATTTTTCTGGATTTTTGTTGTTGTTATTCTGTCTCTCACTGTTCAAATAAACCTACCATTAACATTATAGACTGATCATTTCTTTGTCAGTGGGCAAACGTACAAAATCAGCTGGGGATCAAATACTTTTTTCCCTCACTGTACCTTTTCAGCACGGTTCCAGCAACTACGTTGGAACATACCTACCTAGGCCAGCTCAGTACAGCTTTTTTAGGCTCGGTTGTTGTTTGAAAGCTCCTTAGTGTATCTCTCATGATACTGTTTTACCTTTGAGGTAGCCTTGGTGTCATGGTTGTGAAAAATACTGGAATTATTTTTTTCACAATATTGAGCAACAAAGGAGGAACTTTAAAGTTGAACAAAAAGAGAAACAAAAAAAGGCACATCAAGGTTTCTCAGAAAGGACTCTAAAACGAACACTTAAAACAGTTTGATGTATTGCATCCTCACTGTTGGCACCTATTTCAGCTATAAGTACCTAGGCATAAACTTTGAAAATCCAGCACAGCTGTTAACACAATTTGATCCATTCCCTCACTGGGGACCCCTTGAAGCAACAGCAATAAGTAATTCATAAGCACAGGCCTATTTATGTTCTATAGCTTAGCTACAATTTCAAATGATAGGCTATACTATGCAGATACCCATGAGAAAGGAAGTCTACAGCCATTCAAAAACGGATGCAAATAGGCGGATCTTTGTACAGTAGAAACATGATAATATTGTCTCGATTCTATCTATGTGCAAAGTATAGTTACCACTTGCCATAAGAAACATTAAGTGAATGTATACTGCTGTATGTGGCAAAACAAGTAGACCTAACCTATAAGCATTTTATGTGGCTTTGAGTGATGTAATACAATGAACTATATATTGGTCTGGTAGAAGCAGACTGTGGCATCCTGATGGTGTGATTATCACAAAAATGTGTGAAAGTTACCAGAATGCCTAAGACCAAAAAGCTCATTTTGTTTATAAATATTTTCTTCACCCCAGAGGCTAGTGGAGGGTGGTCCCGGGGGTCCGGCGGCTCTCATCCTGACCCCCACCAGGGAGCTGGCCATCCAGATCGAGAGGCAGGCCAAGGAGCTGGTGATAGGCCTACCCAACATGAGGACTGCCCTGCTGGTGGGAGGCATGCCCCTGCCCCCACAGCTCCACCGCCTCAAGAGCACCATCAAGGTTACAACGTTACCTGAACATTTCTCATGATGCTGTACAATAGTGTACAATCTTACGTCAATGTTTCAAAGAGAGTACTGGGCAATATTAAGTCATTGTTATACAGTATGTCAATATTAAATTTCCATAACCTTGCAATGAAGGCCCTCCACAGTTTTAATTTGTTTTTCCCTTAATTGCCTTCTAGATAATAATTGCCTTCTTAATTGCCTTGTAGATAATAATCGCCTCCTTAATTGCCTTCTAGATAATAATCGCCTTCTTAATTGCCTTCTAGATAATAATTGCTACCCCAGGACGACTTCTGGAGATCCTAAAACAGAAGGCAGTGCAGCTGGATGGAGTGAGGGTTGTGGTGGTTGATGAGGTAAATATGCCTCCTCCTCATAGCATTTCAATTAAGAACACTGTTATGCAGGCATTTTGAAATAATAAAAAAGGCACCTGCCCTTTTGTTTGACAGGGACAGTGCACATTAATCAACATTTCAGTGTTCACATCGATGTAAATGTGCCAGAGTTGGCAAAAGGCACACCCCCATCCTGTGTACCAGTAATACTATTTCGACATTGTTCAGCGGAAGACAAAATCGTTTATCCTCTTATCAACCTTATTTAGACTGATTAACTCTTGTATTTGGAGTGCAGGCGGACACCATGCTGAAGATGGGCTTTCAGCAGCAGGTCCTGGAGGTTCTGGAGAACATCCCGGAGGAGCACCAGACCCTGCTAACGTCCGCCACCATCCCTAAGGGCACAGAGCAGCTGGCGGCCCGACTGACCCATGACCCGGTCCGTATCGCCATCGGGGACAAGAACCAGCCCTGCGCCAACATCCGCCAGATAGTGCTCTGGGTGGAGGAGCCCTCCAAGAAGAAGAAGCTCTTTGAGATTTTAAATGTAGGTGATTTTCAATTGTTTTTCTTCAGTGTACTGGGTTGTGTTCATTAGGCAGCAAACGGAAGAAAACCGACTGAAACAGGGAGGGTCCAATAAGAAACACTTGTTTTTGTTTTCTGTTGTAAAATTATTTAAAATGTTCTCCGTTGCGTGGCCTCATGAACACGACCCTGGTGTAAATTACATTTAATGTTCATTTGGGAATTTGAATTACTTAATGAATAACTTAATTACTGGCATTTTCTGTATAGTGTTATTAAAAACATGCTCTGAAACTTTGGCGACTACTAAGTATTTTTTTAAACCTCCCGCTTTGGGCTGGATGTGTCAATGTGTAGTTCATACATGCATAATGTATCAGCAGAAGTACTGTCTTACCTCAATTAGCCACAAAATCCCTAGTTTGAAAGCGACTGTTTTTCTGGAAGCTGTGCTCCTACATTCCCCCCCCCACGTGGGCCAGCCCCCTAGCAATTCAAGTTCTAGCCAATGAGCTTCAGTCCCTCTGCATTTGAGTGACAGCTAGCAAGATTCCAACACAGCACATGATGTTGTACGCAATTTTCTGGGAACACTTTTAGCTTGTGAGTGCTACTTTCAGAACTACTGGCTAAAAATTATACAAAATTATGGAGAATCTCTTTAGCTCTGTCAAAAATGGGAATTCCTGCAGTAGCTCCTGAAGACTAGTCTCCCACTGGACCATATTAAGACAGCAGTCGCTGCAGCCCTGCCCCCCTCTCTCCAGAGGAAATGGATGGGCCCTCAGCCATGGCTTCGCTCCAGGAAACTGAGCAACGGTTCATACCATCTATATAAGGTAGGGAGCGGGAAGAGGCTGTGCTTTCACAGACCCGTTGGCGAAATGACATTACTGCATAGATCAACGTTACCATCCAGGGGGATGTTGACTTGTACTCCTATATTTTACCTGCAACCCACTGTCTATTTTCCAACAATTTTAATACAGAGGGTTTTTTTCTATTACACTGAACAAAAATATAAACGCAACATGTAAAGTGTTGGTTTCATGAGCTGAAATAAAAGATCCCAGAAATGTTCCATACGCACAAAAAGCTTATTTCTCTAAAGGTTTGCACAAATTTGATCATTCCTCCTTTGCCAAGATAATCCATCCACCTGACAGCTGTGGCATATCAAGAAGCAGATTTTTTTTTTACAGCATGATCATTACACAGGTGCACCTTGTGCTGAGGACAATAAAAGGCCACTTTAAAATGTGCAGTTTTGTCACACAACGCCACAGATGTCTCAAGTTTGTCTATCGGTGTGGAAGAACTTGACTGCCCTCGACAAAGCCCTGACCTCAGTCAGCCCCATCGAAAACCTTTGGGTTGAATTGGAACGCAGACTGCGAGCCAGGCCTGATCGCCCAACATCAGTGCCCGACCTCACTAATGCTCTTGTGGCTGAATGGAAGCAAGTCCCTGCAGCAACATTAATGCCCATGAATTTGGAATGAGATGTTTGACGAGCAGGCATCCACATACTTTTGGACATAGTAGTGTATTTCTGTCACGATTGACCTGTCTTTTGTTTTTGCCCACCCAGGACGGAAAGCTGTACCAGCCTCCGGTGGTGGTGTTTGTGGACTGTAAGCTTGGGGCGGACCTACTGTGTGAGGCCGTGAAGAAGATCATGGGCCTCAACACGGTGGCCATGCACTCAGACAAGACCCAGTGGGAACGCAACCGCATCCTCAAGGTAAGGCCTGTGGCAGCCAGGTTTCATTCATTCGCACCAAACGGAAGATGAGAGACTGTAACAGAGAAGGAGTGCCAGGACTTGTCCAATAAGAAACACTCATTTTTCATTTACAGATTCAAAACATTAAGAAATGGTGGTCCTCTGTAGCTCAGCTGGTAGAGCACGGCGCTTGTAACGCCAAGGTAGTGGGTTCGATCCCCGGGACCACCCATACACAAAAAAATGTATGCACGCATGACTGTAAGTCGCTTTGGATAAAAGCGTCTGCTAAATGGCATATTATTATTATTATTATTATTATTAAGAAATGTTGTCATTTGCGTAGGACCCTCAAGGTGTATTCAGTGGAATGTTCAAAGGGTTTCCCTGGCTACTGGACAGTATTGTACCATACACACTAGGTCTGACGGTGAGAGGAGGACCCATTGATCCTCTCCCTTCGTTGAGACTGACCATCAGGTGCAGGAACCATCAGTCCAGTAACATAAAGAAAGCAAATTATTTCAATTTATGCTCACTCCGACCTACTGCACAAACCTCATTGCTATATAACTGTTTTTAATAGGTTAATGTTGCGTAAGTTTAAGTCATGTTTAAAAAGAAATCGGAGCGGTAGATCTCTGCCTGCATTTTGACTCAGTGTTCTTGACTCAGAAAAGTTTGGTTACCACTGCACTAGGATCAGTTTAGCCTTCTAAAGATCATAATGAATAAGATTACATGGATCTTAGAACAGTGCTCCTACTCCGAGATGCTTTATGAATACGGGCCCAGGTCTGGCTATTATGGCTAAAACAGAAAAGCTAGGCAAAGGCAGTTTACTTCCATAAAGAGTATTATACCGTTAAGCTGTTTCATACCCCCTCCTCAGGGTCTACTTGAAGGGGACTTTGAAGTGGTGGTCAGCACTGGCGTACTGGGCAGAGGGCTCGACCTAGTCAACGTCAAATTGGTGGTCAACTTTGACATGCCATCCAACATGGATGAGTATGTTCATCAGGTGGGTAAATTTGCTATTGTTGTGCATGGGAAAATCTGATGTGCTTTTGTCTGTGACAATACCATCTTGCATCTTGGCGGGAGCATCTGGCAAATAATATTTTCTGTTTAGTATTGTCTACAAATGGATGAAGGTGGGGGGGATGCCACTCATTCCGGGGTGACTTTTACACTCCTTCCTCCCAGGTGGGCAGAGCAGGCAGACTGGGCCACCGGGGCACAGCCATCACGTTTGTCAACAACGACAACAAGCGTCTGTTCCTGGAGGTGGTGAACCGGGTGAAGCCCACAGGTTCCCAGCTGCCCCCCCAGCTTCTCAACTCCCCCCACCTCCATGAGCAGCAGAGGAGGGACAAACAGAAAGCCAAGCAAAGAGGGGAGGATGATGTCATGGTCACCAAGACCAACCTCCTCGACATCATCCGGAAACACAACAGGAGCTCAAAGAGATAGACAGATGCACTTGTTATTATGCTACTTTGTGTTTGTGTGTATATCTGAGTAATTTGTCAATTTTGAATAAAATTTATATGAACATGATTGAGTTGTAATTTCGATTTTACCGTTTTTTATAAAGATGTGAATTTAGGAAATACTGCCATCTGCCTGTCAAACACAGGTTTGGCATGTTTTGGATTTTTTGCTGTGGACGGTGACGTAATTATCTGTCTAGCCAATAGCAGATCGCTGATAGGAGTTTGAAATCGACGCGGGGCGGAAGAGAAGTCAACCAAGACTGAAATGGTAAACAAACCCACAAAAAACTGAGTTGAATCTTTGCTGTTTTGAGGAGTAGGTAGCTGGCAAATATAATTAAATGTCCGAATTATATTAACTTTTAAGAAGTAAACGGATCCGATTATCATTATCAGCTTTGTAATGTGTTTTTTAGACAGCTAATTTAGCTAGCTAGCAGGTAGCCAACGTAGCTAAGTTAACGTCGCCAACGAACTAAACATCCAAGTGCATACATTGTTGAGTTGGTTAGCTAGCTACGGTTTCATTACATGTCCGAATTATTCAGTTCTAAATAAAGCTGACGTTAACTTTCAACTTTTTGCAGGGGAAGATGTGTAATTTAATAGACTTGCCTACGGATAACGTTGGAAACATTGGAAAAACAGCTTTTCTTTTGTAATTAACGAAGGATTTGTATTTATTTTCTAACGATATAATTTAAAAAAAAATCAGTACCATGTCTTTATACTCGATACCAAAGAAAAAGCACACAGCTTTTGATGACAATTTCTTGACACCAAGGGACCCTGACACGAAAGACCGAAAAGCGTCAAAGATAAGCGTTGAGGAAGTTGCGCGAGAAAATATGAAAGGTGACGATACGAGATCTTTGGATAAAACCAAGGAGCTAAACACGACCTATGTTATCTCTGGCCTGTCAAAAAGCAGAGGTCAGATGAATGGCACGCCCGCTCGGGGACGACTCGCCCTTCAGAGGAGGAAAACGGCTGCTAACGGCGACAAAACGATGAGTGAAAACACTATGGAAATCACTCCGAACAGCACACCTGTATCTGAGAAAACACTGACGTTGCAACGCCGAACCAGAACAGGTTCAATTGACAAAAGCGCAAGTAATGACATCAGCAAAGCAGAGGGATCGAGACAACGCTGGGTCAGCGGTACCGACTCTAATCAGTCTAAAGTTCTCTCTGAATCAAACCCCCGAACGCCAGGAAGTGCAGGTGTATTGCGGTCATTTAGTCTTAGGGACACCTCATCTAAAAGTAAATCAAGAGAAGCAGTTAACCTTTTAAACACCCCAGCTAAAGGAGTTGAAAGGTTTCCATCTAGATTTGTGCCAAAACAGCCAGCAACCCCGGGTAAAGTAGACGTGACAAAACCAGAGGACCAGACCAAAACTTTTTCAACACCCACGAGAAAGACTCCATTCGAGAAAATCAAGGCAAAGAAGGATGCCTTTGAGAGGTTGGCTGGGAAAAAGGTCCCAAAAGTGGTGGCTGTAAAAACGGCAAGCCTAGAGAGGCCAAATACGCACTTACAGGTGACTGTGGAGGCTGCAAAGCCTGGTTCAACTCACCATTCTAACAAGTTTCCGCTCAGTAGTCAAGGAGCAAACGTGGCCTCGAAATTTTCGCCAGCGCAGGTGAGAAAGAACTCAATCCATGGCGATGTATGCGTGGCGAGGTCCTCTACCCCTGCGCCAGCAACCGCTGTCAAGACCGAGCCTTTGGTCCGATCCAAACCGGATAACCTGAAGATGGAGAACAGTGCTGTGACAGTTGCGGTCCGAGTGAGGCCATTCAACACCAGGTAAAACATTATTTATGTATCTGTTTGATTTAATTGATTGTTCATTGAAATCGCATTCATCCAGCTCTAACTAAATATCTATTGTTTGGGATAAATATTGCTCCCTCTTAACTTTTAACTGAGTCCACATCTCCATACTAATTTGCTTCTTTATCTATTAGGCCTAACTAATCAGGGATGTCAAAAAAATGACACAATATTTGCCTTTCAGGGAGAAGACTGAGAAAGCATCGCAGGTGATCTTCATGGATAACCAGGAGACTGTTGTACACCATCCAGACACCAAGCAGAGGCACTCCTTCACATATGACTTCTCCTTCTGCTCTGTTGATAAAAGCGACCCTGGCTTTGCCAGCCAGCAGACGGTGTATGAAAAACTGGCCAAGCCTCTTCTGGAGAGGGCCTTTGAGGGGTTCAACACCTGCCTGTTTGCTTACGGCCAAACTGGGTCGGGGAAGTCCTACACGTAAGTTATTTTTCTCACTCTCTCTTTTCTCTTCACTCTCTCTCTCTCATACACACACACACACACTAGCTGATTTTGTGTTGTTCTCATGATTCTCCTTTGTGAAGTTAGTAAGTAAACTGTTGCATCCAAATGTGTACAATTATGTTGTTCTATCCTTCTGCAGTATGATGGGTTTCGGGGAGGAGGCGGGGGTAACGCCAAGATTCTGCGAGGAGCTCTTTTCTCGGCTGTCTGCAGTTGAAAATCAGGAGGTGTTTATTTTTAATTCATACCAAGATGTACATATTGTTGATTCTGACCAGTTGTCATGTAAAGCATTAGTTTTTTAGTTTATTTGCCATGTGTAATGAATACATTCGAAATCTTACTCACTCAAAGGCTCACAACAATTTGGCTGTTGTATAACAGGTCACATGTCATCTGGGGATGAGCTACTTCGAGGTGTACAACGAGAAAATCCATGACTTGCTCGTCGTCAGGGATGAACAAAACCACAAGAGGTTGCCTGTGAGTAGGACAAACTGCCTAAAGATACCCCGTAGGCAAGAGGTTGCCTGTGAGTAGGACAAACTGCCTAAAGATACCCTGTAGGCAAGAGGTTGCCTGTGAGTAGGACAAACTGCCTAAAGATACCCCGTAGGAACAAAACCTATGACATTTTAATCAAATGGGTTTATGAATTAATGTGTTCTGTGCCGATTTTCAAAGCAATTTTTTACTTACATTCTACTAAATGATGTTAATAATGACAATGCTCTGTGTTTCTAGCTGAGAGTGAGGGAACATCCAGTCGACGGGCCTTACGTTGCTGAGCTTTCCACGTGAGCAAACCTTTCCATTAATATCTAGTCAGATGTAATGATGGATTGCTAGTCTTAAGGATTCACTCTGACTGTCTGTTTGCTTCAGGAACGTGGTGAGCTCCTATGAGGACATTCAGGTAAGGTGCTTTACAGACGTGCTTTCTGAACACTGATTTCTAGCTAACTCTTACCACTTTTGGACATTTAGTAAAGCGATGACGTCAGTATGTTGTGAATTCACACTCTTCCCCTCTGTTTCCAGGGTTGGCTGGAGCTTGGGAACAAGCAGCGAGCCACTGCAGCCACAGGCATGAACGACAAGAGCTCCCGATCCCATTCTGTCTTCACCCTGGTTATGACCCAGACCAAGGTCAACCTCCCTGCCCTCTGTGTGTGTGTCTTTATGTTAGCGTCTCTGTCCAGTGCATCTCTGCAATCTGCTTGACTTAAACCTATTTGGAGCATCTGGCATGGTTCTGTTTGCATGCATTTCATTTAAGTCTGCGCATTTCTTTTTCTGTTTGAGTACACACGCTTAATTTGTGTGTGTGTGTGTGACCGTGTGTCTCTCTCTCTCTGTGTGTGTGTGTGTGTGTAGACTGAGTTTGTTGAGGGGGAAGAACATGACCACAGGATCACCAGCAGGATCAACCTGGTGGACTTGGCCGGCAGCGAGCGTTGCTCCTCAGCCCAGACCAGCGGAGACCGCCTCAGGGTAAGCACCTTGCTGTTTTAGTCATCCACATTTTCAATGTTTATAGACACTGTGGTCGTGTCCCAAATCTGTCTTGCCTACTACTTACTGAAACGGCGTACTATGTACTAATCATACTACATACCATTTAGAACAGACTGTATGCTGAAAGCAACCACTATCAACATACTAGGTTTACCCGTAATGAGAATGCGTCTTCCTATGCGGAATTGTTGTTTCCCGCCATTTGTTCCTCAATAGTGTGCAGCCAATTGTACTAGATGATGAAAATAAATAAAATAATGTATGCACTCACTAACTGTAAGTCGCTCTGGATAAGAGTGTCTGCTAAATGACTAAAATGTAAATGAAAAGCCAAAATGAGTATGACATCCTGGCATTTTAACATACTACAATTGTCTAAATTTCACTTACTATAAAACACTCTTCGCATACCGACTCAGCCTACTATTTAAAACGCAAGTACAGGTATTCGGACAAGGCCACTGTCTGTGGACCTCAGAACAATCTCGTCTGATTAAAACTCCAAGTGCTAAATGCTATGGTTATTGCTGGTAGAGATGTGACCGAGTACACACCGTTGTCATCCACTTCCACATAATTCTTCACCTAACATTTGTATTTATCTCACTACGTTGACAGGTATTAACTTAGTCCCAGACAGCATGTATTTTTCAACTGCTGCACACCAAGTTCCCACTATTATATGTCCTACGTTCAGAACCATTCAAAATGGAGATACCCTGTTATCTCTATCAAATCCATGCAGCCTAACCGTATACTATTTCTCCGTCTGTATCCCAGGAGTGTGCCAGCATCAACAAGTCCCTGCTGAGCCTGGGGAAGGTGATTTCTGCCCTGTCAGAGCAGGCCCGGACTAGGAGGAAGGTCTTCACCCCCTACAGGGAGGCTGTGCTCACATGGTGAGTGAAAGATGCAGTTAAAAATGTGATTTCCCCCCCCCCCCCCCCCGTGTTTTTATGTATATACAATACCAGTCAAACGTTTGGACACACCTACTCATTCAAGGGTTTTTCTGATTTTTTTTACTATTTTCTACATTGTGGAATAATAGTGAAGACATCAAAACTATGAAATAACACATATGGAATCATGTAGTAACCAAAAAAGTGTTAAACAAATCAAAATATATTTGAGATTCTTCAAATAGCCACCTTTTGCCTTGATGACAGCTTTGCACACTCTTGGCATTCTCTCAACCAGCTTAACCTGGAATGCTTTTCCAACAGTCTTGAAGGAGTTCCCACATATGCTGAGCACTTGTTGGCTGCTTTTCCTTCACTCTGCCGTCCGACTCATCCCAAACCATCTCAATTGGGTTGAGGTCGGGTAATTGTGGAGGCCAGGTCATCTGATGCAACACTACATCACACTCCTTCTTGGTAAAATAGCCCTTACACAGCCCGGAGGTGTGTTGGGTCATTGTCCTGTTGAAAAACAAATGATAGTCTCACTAAGCCCAAACCAGATGGGATGGCATATCACTGCAGAATGCTGTGGTAGCCATGCTGGTTAAGTGTGCCTTGAATTCTAAATAAATCACAGACAGTGTCACCAGCAAAACACCCCCCACACCAGAACTATGTGAAGCACTTATTTGGGCTTCAATTTCTGAGGCTGGTAACTCTAATGAACTTATCCTCTGCAGCAGAGATAACTCTGGGTCTTCCTTTCATGTGGCGGTCCTCATGAGAGCCAGTTTCATCATAGTCCTTGATGGTTTTTGCGACTGCACTTGAAGAAACTTTCAAAGTTCTTGAAATGTTCCGTATTGACTGACCTTCATGTCTTAAAGTAATGATGGACTGTTGTTTCTCTTTTCTTATTTGAGCTGTTCTTGCCATAATATGGACTTGGTCTTTTACCAAATAGGGCTATCTTCTGTATACCACCCCTACCTTGTCACAACACAACTGATTGGCTCAAACGCATTAAGAAGGAAATAAATTCCATAAATTAACTTTCAAGAAGGCACATCTGTTAATTGAAATTCATTCCAGGTGACTACCTCATGAAGCTGGTTGAGAGAATGCCAAGAGTGTGCAAAGCTGTCATCAAGGCAAAGGGTGGCTACTTTGAAGAATCTCAAATATAAAATATATTTTGACTTGTTTAACATTTTTTGGTTACTACATGATTCCATATGTGTTATTTCATAGTTTTGATGTCTTCACTATTATTCTACAATGTAAAAATAAAGAAAAACCCTGGAATGAGTAGGTCTGTCCAAACTTTTGACTGGTAGTGTATATATCTATCCACACAAAGCGTTCCAAGCCTCTCTGCCAATAATAGATAGTTTTCCCACTCAGACAGTCCTAGCAAAATTCTTGCTTGAGAAATTGCTCTTTGCTAAGAAAGAAGCTATTTCTGTTTCTTTTTGACCATTTGAATTGAAAACAATCACAGTATGGTAGTTATTTTTTACCCAGAAATGGTTTGAACCTTTTTCTTTGTCTGTTGGAGTTCAGCCTTTTATTTTGAAATGTTTAAGTTGAAAATTGTATGAACAGTTTTTTTTTTTTTTTCAGTCAATCCTATTTTGTGGCTTTTAGAAAAGGCTCACAGGGCTTGTTTTTCCACTGACCGCCGTCCCGCAGTGTTAGTTATGAAGATGAGATGTTAACGAAGCAGACAGACAATTGAAGTGTTGTGAGTTGAGTTAGCGTGTTCTACAGTATTGTATAGATGGGGGGGGGGACTGGGAAAGGCACCGCCCCACATAATGTTTTTTTAGGAACAGTTTTTGTTAAACATCCTCTTTATATCGGATCGTCGTGCAACTTTCTCTATAAAGCTAGGTTTCATATAACATTGCGAGAGACGTTTGTGAAGTAAGAGTTTTGCGAAGTAAGTCCTTTTGTCGAGAGCTTAGCGGGATACCTTTTTGTGTCTCCCCTTGTCCGAATACCATTTGTGTCGCCCCGTGTCCAGGCTGCTGAAGGAGAGCCTGGGCGGAAACTCCAAGACGGCCATGATCGCCACGCTGAGCCCGGCGGGCAGCAACGTGGAGGAGAGCCTGAGCACGCTGCGGTACGCCAAGCAGGCCCGCATGATCATCAATGTGGCCAAGGTCAACGAGGACACCAACGCCAGACTCATCAGAGGTCAGCCCAACCTCCCTCGCCCTCCATCAACCAATCTCTCTTTCTCCTTATCTTTTTCTCATCCATCCATCACCAGGTTCAATCAATTCAACCTCTAACCTTGCCTTCGGGCCATATTTATGCACTGTCACATCACGCCAGGGTTTCTCAACTGTCATGAAGGTATTATTCAAAGGAGATTGCTACGCCATATTTCCTGGTTTTTGGCACTAGGGGGAGCTCTTGCAAAGGCTTTATTTGACATGGGAAGGGGAAACAGTGCAGAGATTGAGACCATCTACCTTTTGTGGTTTAGCACCATATTATGTGTATTAAACAGAGGAGGCTGGTGGGAGGCACTATAGGAGGACGGGCTCGTTGTAATTGCTGGAATGGAATAAATGGAACTATCAAACGCATCAAACATATGGAAACCATGTTTGACTCCGTTGCATTTATTTCAGTCATTACAATGAGCACGTCCTCCTATAGCTCCTCCCTCCAGCTTCCACTGGTATCAAAGGGTAGGTTGCTGTTTGACAGTCATACATGTGATGTAAAAAAAGCTCATACAAAATGGCCCCTAACTTTTCTGTTTTAGCAGCAATTTAACAAACTGTCATTTGTGTGGGTCTTTTGTTACTAGAGCTGAAAGCTGAGGTAGAGAAGTTACGGGCGGCACAGATGAGCTCCCAGGGCATCAAGCCAGAGAAAATGCTCCTCTTCCAGCAGGAGATCGTGGCTCTGAAGAGCCAGCTGACGCAGCAGGAGAGAGAGATGGCCGAGGCCCACAGGTGACCACCACAAAGCCTGCATCTTTGGCACTTGTCCCAGAGGAGGCTCTGTGAGCTATGTAGCAAACATGACAAACTGTTTTGGTTCAACTTGAATTTGATTCCTTTACCTCTTGTCAGAGCATGGAGAGAGAAGCTGGAGCAGGCAGAGAAACGCAAGCACGAGGAAACCAAAGAATTACAGGTCAGCTTATAACCTAACTAAAAATGAACTTTAGCTTCATAATCAGTGTTTCACTCTACTGTATCAACCCACCTTCCATCATTCCTTTGGCAGATTTCAGAAAATCATTTCCCTTCCTATATTCATCTGCTTTTCAGAAAATCATTTCCCTTCCTATATTCATCTGCTTTTCAGAAAATCATTTCCCTTCCTATATTCATCTGCTTTTCAGAAAATCATTTCCCTTCCTATATTCATCTGTTTTTCAGAAAATCATTTCCCTTCCTATATTCATCTGCTTTTCAGAAAATCATTTCCCTTCCTATATTCATCTGCTTTTCAGAAAATCATTTCCCTTCCTATATTCATCTGCTTTTCAGAAAATAATTTCCCTTCCTATATTCATCTGCTTTTCAGAAAATCATTCCCCTTCCTATATTCATCTGCTTCCCCCTCTTCTCCCCATCAGAGAGCGGGCGTCACGTTTGCGGTGGACAACCGACTGCCCAATCTTGTGAACCTGAACGAGGACCCGCAGCTGTCGGAGATGCTGTTGTACATGATTAAGGAGGGACAGACCAAGGTCGGCCAGCACAAGTCGGAGTCCGCCCACGACATCCAGCTGTCTGGGGCCCTTATCGCCGACCGCCACTGGTAAGGAGGACTGACCCACCGCCACTCTGGTTTTAGAGGCCAAGCACCATAGCCTCGTTTAGCCTTCTAATGAGTCCTGGCTGTCCTGGCTTGTTTACGGGAAACACTCCTAATACCAGTGCTCTTTTGTCATTCTTGCATGTTTCAGTTTTGTTATGAACATTTTCCTTTTCAGTGTCGTTTCCAATGTAAACGGTGAAGTCCGTGTCACCCCCATGGAAAACGCCAAGACCTTCGTCAACGGGAACCTGGTCTCTGACACCACAATCCTGCATCATGTACGTATTGTGTGTAAACATGGGATGAATAAGAAAAAAGCACAATATTAGAAACCTAACTGTGAGCTCAATCATGAATCACTCATGTTTTGGGGGGATCTTTCTCTTTGTGGTTTCCAGGGCGACAGGGTGATCCTGGGCGGAGACCACTACTTCCGCTTCAACCACCCGGCAGAGGTGCAGTCTGGGAAACGTGCGTCATGCTGGACGGGCGCGGGCGATGGCCAGAAGGACTTTGAGTTTGCCAAAAACGAGCTGCTATCCGCTCAAAGAGCACAGTGAGTTGATCACAAGATTCAGAAATGTGATTAACTCAGAGTCCAATTTGTATTCTGTGGAAAGATATGTGGATGCTCACATTTAATAATGTGTGATACTGAGAAAAAAAACGCCACTCATTCTGAAACTTGTTAATGCAACTAGACGTCCATTTTGTTTCTATCTAGACTGGAAGCGGAGATCGAGGAGGCCCGTCTGAAGGCCAAAGAGGAGATGATGCGGGGCATCCAGGTGGCCAAAGAGATGGCCCAGAAGGAGTTGTCGGACCAGAAGGCTCGTTATGAGAACAGGATCAAAGCCCTGGAGAGAGAACTGGCACGTCAACTACGGCTTTACTGACATGAAGGAATAATGTGTGAATGAAAACACTGATAAATCTAGGCCGCTGACTCCATGTTCACACCAGACCTTGTTTACTGTACAATAGTGTCTTCACTGTCTGTAAAGGGAGTCATCTGGTGTTACGGTGTAATGTAAAGGTTACTGTATTGTATAATGACTAGCTAAATCAGTATCGTATCGCAAAAATATTAAAAGTATAGCATATATGTCAGGGTTGTAGACTAATGTTTTCCGCTAACTTTTTTTTCAGTTGATGGCACAAGCACGTGGTTTGGTTGCACCAATTTTTCGCTGCTGCTTGGAGAGAATGACCTGACCTGTGTCCCTTAATGTACCGGCATTCCATACACAACTAGGCTAATAATGACTGGCATGATTTGCCAGTGGCAAAACGGGCCAGTGCCAACTGAAAGCTACTGGCCCGAATAGAATGAACTGGCGGAAGATGTGCGCATCATTTAAATGTTTAATTTGCGGGCTGAGCAAGTAGCCTATAATGAGCTACCCTCATACACAAATAATTACCCTTTAACGTTACAATGTCATATTTACATTTATTGTTTTGAGGGAAGAAAAAAAAAAAAACTTTGCGCAATCTCAAAAATAAAAGGGTGTTATTGTTAGCGATTTTGAACAGTCGGTCTACAGTTTACAGCCCTATAAAATCAGTTTTATATTTTGGTAAATTCGGTTTTCCCGGTTTAGTTTGTTTTAGGTTTCAACGTTTTCAACGTTTTTTTTTCAGGATTTCACTCTCAAAATCGGACTTGTTCATGGAAAAACTACAAACATTAGAACATCCAAGTCCATAACAATGCTTAAACCACATCAGGAGACCACTTTTGAATTCGGGGAAAATTCCCCCCACATTTTGGGAGGGTGTAGTTATCCTTTAATTCAATTTAGCACAGCAAGATACCATTGTTTGGCTAGCACTGTTTTTGTACTGTACAATGTAGAGTGTAGACTAAATGTGATGGCAGAGTTTGCAAAACAAATGCCCTGCGATTTACACAAATGATATCATGATATCATTCTGCCAGGTAGGTTTACTTGGCAGTCAACATATAATAGGGACGTTTTAGGGGGAAAGCCTTAAGAAATGTTCATTCAAACAGAAAGTGATGACTGAATTGTGCAGTGCAAAGATTCAACCAAGACTTTGGACCAAACTTTGGAATACCCATTGTTGCATACCCATTGCTGTTTGAATAAATCATGATAATAAAAAAAAATGTGTGAACCAAAAACTAACGTGACCAACTAATAAAAAAATTGGTGTCACACTGCCAAGTCAAAGGGTCGCAAATGCGAGTGCTTTGGTCACAGTCTCAAACCCTGTATGTATTTGACCAAAGTCTGATAATGATGTGTAGCCTACTTGTCCTGCATACTCATTCGGTGTAATATTTTGGCGTGACGTCCACTACATTTGAGTTATTTCACTCTCCTTCCCCCAGGAGGAGGAGAGCGAGAGGAAGCGGCGTCGGGACATGGACCAGCAGCAGGTAGCCTCCAAGATGGAGGAGCTGCAGTCGGCCAAGGTGGAGCTGCAGCAAGAGGTGGACACGCACAAGACACGCCTCCGCCTCCACATGGAGGCCCAGGCCACACGGCAGGCCATGGCCGACCACGGTGTCCGGCAAGCCAAGGTGGTGGAGGCCCTCGAGGCAGAGAAGAGGAAGATCGGCAAAGACCTCGAGGAGATGCAGAGGAAACTGGCACTGAAAGGAAGCCGGACTCCGAAAAACGGTAAACCATTTTGGGGGATTTTCATCTTCTGGGTCGTATTCACGAGAAAACGGTCAGAAATGAGGAGGGACTACCTGAACTTGTCCAATAAGAAACCCGTTTTTGTTGCAAAGTGTTTTCCGTTGCGACAGCGTGCAATAACGAATACGAATCAGGTGTGAAGTGTATGAATCAGAGATTAGATGTTATTACAATAATAGGAGAGGCTTAACTTATTGTTGTAGCTAACAAATCACATTTTATTCCTCACATGGTTCGTAAACAACCGGTGTGGACTAGCAGTGAAATGCTTACTTACCTGGCCCTTTCCAGCGTGGTCTGCGGTTGTGAGGCTGGTTGGACGCACTGCCAAATTCTCTAAAACGACGGCGGCGGCTTATGGTAGAGAAATGAACATTACATTCTCTGCCAACAGCTCTGGTGGACATTCCTGCAATCAGCATGACAATTGCACACTCCCTCAAAACGTGAGACGTGTGGCATTGTTGTGTGTCAAAACGGCACATTTTAGTGGCCTTTTATTGTCCCCAGCACAAGGTGCACCTGTGTAATGATCATGCTGTTTAATCAGCTTCTTCATATGCCACACCTGTCAGGTGGATGGATTATCTTGGCAAAGGAGAAATGCTCACTAACAGGGGATGTAAACATATTCGTGCGCACAAATTGAGAGAAATAAGCTTTTTGTGCGCCTGGAAAATGTCTGATCTTTTATTTCAGCTCATGAAACATGCGACCAACACTTTACATGTTGGGTTTATATTTTTGTTCAGTATAATAGATACACAATGAGTAACAATAACTTGGCTATGTACAGTGGGGAACCAGTACAGAGTCGGTGTGCTGGGGTACGAGGTCATTGAGGTAACATTGTGTTGTGATAAGATTAATCTTTCCATTGCATCACAACATGGGTTTGGTGTTGTAGCTAGTTACAGTTCTGGTGACCTGTCTGTTTTCTCAGTCCCTCCTCAGTGGGATGCCATGAAATTGTCTCTGATGATCGAGGAGGCCAACAAGATCAGTGGCAAACTCAAGAAGGACACCGTTTTCAGAAGGTATGTCTTCATCTTTACATCCCGTTGGATATGAAATACTTTCGTTTTGCCATATATTGAGATGGATCTACAGCAAGATCTAGGAGGAATTCTCACTCAATATCTCTTCCCTTATCTTGGCTTACTTCCTCTTCATAGCTTAACCTGGTTCCCTCTGTTTTTAGACACGAGGGGTCTGAGAAGAAGGGCGGAGAGGGAGAGCTGCAGGTCCAGGTCCAAAACACCATACAGGGCATCTCCACCTTCTGGAGCCTGGAGAAGTTCCAGAGCAACCTGGCCACCATGAGGGAACTCGACCAGGTCAGTAACAACCTGGCCCACCATGAGGGAAGTCGACCAGGTCAGTAACAACCTGGCCGCCATGAGGGAAGTCGACCAGGGCAGTAACAACCTGGCCCGCCATGAGGGAAGTCGACCAGGTCAGTAACAACCTGGCCCACCATGAGGGAAGTCGACCAGGTCAGTAACAACCTGGCCGCCATGAGGGAAGTCGACCAGGGCAGTAACAACCTGGCCGCCATGAGGGAAGTCGACCAGGTCAGTAACAACCTGGCCCGCCATGAGGGAAGTCGACCAGGTCAGTAACAACCTGGCCCGCCATGAGGGAAGTCGACCAGGGCAGTAACAACCTGGCCCGCCATGAGGGAAGTCGACCAGGTCAGTAACAACCTGGCCCACCATGAGGGAAGTCGACCAGGTCAGTAACAACCTGGCCCGCCATGAGGGAAGTCGACCAGGGCAGTAACAACCTGGCCCGCCATGAGGGAAGTCGACCAGGGCAGTAACGGTCGTTGTTCCATATCACTAATACATGTGTTGTCCATCTGACTTTAGAGCTGTGTTTGGTGTGTTTATTGAAATGTGAATGCCTGCTATCTCAATGATGTTGCTTAGTTACAGTAATCATGTGTTTATGAAGCCATTTGGACAGCTGGTTAATGTAGTTGGTAGTTAACATACCGCTACCAGATTGATTTAGACTGCGTTCTCCGACCCTGTCCATTTCACGTTCGCAGCAAGAAGAACAGTACGTCAGCCCTCTGTGGAGTTTGCCGGTGCTCTCCTAATTTACAAAACGCTTGTTTATGCATAAAAGTGGGGCGTCGTCCGTTCCTGGCGTTTCTCATTAAAGCTGAATAAATGAGACTGGGGTTAATTTAATTTCTTCTCCTTCCCCAGGGGGACCGCATCACCTCTAAAGATGACGACGTGTTTTACGATCCCAATGATGAGTGGGAACAAGATATATCTGCCTCCTCAACAGCCGCCTCCTTTTCACGCAGAAGGTCATTTCTAGTTTGTCTCCTAAATTCCCTACATAGTGCACTACTGTTGAGGGTGCTGTTTGGGGACACAGGCCTAGTCTCTCCTCTTTTCAGTGACTCTATCCTCCTTGATTGACCTCCAACCCCTGCACAAAAATGTGTCAGAAGTCGGAACGAAGTCGAATATGATGAATGTGGAAATGATTTTGAGCTCACTCGAGATCGAACATGGAAAATCATGTGGAATGCATTTTTTTTATAATTTTTTTTAAGCACTAGTATTGATATTTCCACTGTTTTATTGACTACTTGGCACGCCCTGGAAGTTCAGTGTGTCATCTTTATTCACCTCAATGTGAAATAACCGCACAATCGATATTTCCCTCATTTCTTCCCCCACCTCCTCAGTTTAAAATGTAATGCGTCGGCCATGGTTATGGGCCTTGTGCTGACGGAGAGGAATCCAAATGAATCTCTCTGTGTCTCTCTGTCTCTCTCTGTCTCTGTGTGTGTGTGTGTGTCCCCTCTGCTCTGAAAAGATAGGACAGTTGAATGAAAGGTAGCTGATGCGTGGTGCCTGTCACACATTAATTTGTTGCTGATGACACAACAATGCTTTACAACGTTGGGATCCATTCCAAGATGTGTTGTTTTGTTTGTTCCCTGTAGGAGCAGAAGCCTGTTGAAGAACAGCAGGATTTCAGGGCGTCTCTATGAAATCAGAGTGCACCCTATTCAGGGCCTTCATAACAGCAACTTCTCACAGTCCTCTGGTAAGTGTGTGTCTGAGTGAAGGACTTTTAGTCATTATTTTTTACCAGACTACCACATATAGGACGGTATACCGTTAGGTGTTAGAAATAGAGAGATGGAGATTCTGTTATATTTCACCTAACGATTTTGCCCAACTTGTCTGTCTTCGTTCCAGGTCTGATGGGTGTGGCCAAACCACCCTCTCTGCACCCCAGCTCGTCAGACTCTGCCCTGCCGGGGATCTGCAAAGATCTGATTGGTCAGACGGTGGGCCAGCTGCGCCAGTGTCATAGCCACGAGGAGAGCATGGCAGACAGGCTGACCTCTGACCTCTACTGTGTGTACATGGCCGTGAC
The DNA here is from genome assembly GCF_964263955.1 of Coregonus lavaretus. NCBI lineage: Eukaryota > Metazoa > Chordata > Actinopteri > Salmoniformes > Salmonidae > Coregonus > Coregonus lavaretus. The sequence goes on from NC_139998.1 coordinate 55,165,055, forward strand.
GACCATCTCCGACCTGTATAACGGCCTGGATGATGACAGTCAGGAGAACAGTAAGTCTGCATCTCAAAATGACCCTCTCGCGACTAGGGATGGGCGTTTGACGTTATTTCACGATTCAAATAATACCATTACATTTTTGTTTACTCTAGAGATCAGTTTTTTTTTTTTGCATGTGCTGCGTCTCAATCCACTGTATCTGCCAATGACGGCCTTCCGCATCTGCGGTGGCAGGTGGCGGAGCTACAGCTGTGTTTGTCAGACCGTGAGACATCCTGAAAATCAGTCTTCTCATTAAAACATCTGTAGGGTCCAAACGGTTTGCCTACAAACTAATATGACCCCTCTATGGAAAGGTGAGACTCTCATCAACACGTACATGTCGGTTGTTTTGCTCTAGGTACTAGTTTAAAAAGATGAAGTGAAGTGTATATACTGAGTGACATAGACTGACCAGGTGAAAGCTATGATCCCTTATTGATGTCACTTGTTAAATCCACTTCAATCAGTGTAGATGAAAGGGAGGTGAGAGGTTAAAGAAGGAGACATGGATTGTGTATGTGTGCCATTCAGAGGGTGAATGGGCAAGACAAAAGATTTATGTGCCTTTGAACGGGGTATGGTAGTAGGTGCCAGGCGCGCTGGTTTGAGTCAAGAACTGCAATGCTGCTGGGTTTTTCACGCTCAACAGTTTTCTGTGTGTATCAAGAATGGTCCACCACCCAAAGGACATCCAGCCAACTTGACACAACTGTGGGAAGCATTGGTTTCAACATGGGCCAGCATCCCTTTGGAACACTTTCGACACCTTGTAGAGTCCATGCCCCGACGAATTGAGGCTGTTCTGAGGGCAAAAGGGGGTTGCAACTCAATATTAGGAAGGTGTTCTTAATGTTTTGTACGCTGTGTATATGGAGGTAGTTTAGTGCCAAAAAGAGGTTAAATAGTTTTTGTAAAAAATAATGTTTCCCATGTATAAATCTGTAATTTAATGCGTTCCTATAGGCTAATTGCAGTAAAAACAAATTCAATGTTTCATCAAATAATAACTAAAGGGGTCCTAAAATTCAAAATTAAATAGCTAAATGATCCTTGGTATGACCATCTTAAAACAATTCCATATGTTAGCTTAGTAGAAAACCATACCCCACGCCCTCCATCGCTGTACCCCGCTCATACAATAATCTGTAAGGTCCCTCAGTCGAGTAGTGAATTTAATGCACAGGTTCCACCAGGGAGGTTTTCCAATGCCTCAGAGATTGGTAGATGGGTAAAAAAAAAAAAAAGCAGACATTGAATATCCCTTTGAGCATGGTGAAGTTATTAATTACACTTTGGATGATGTATCAATACACCCAGTCACTATAAAGAATAAAGGCGTCCTTCCTAACTCAGTTGCCGGAGAGGAAGGAAACCGCTCCGGGATTTCACCATGAGGCCTATGGTGACTTTAAAATATTTACAGTTTAATGACTGTGATAGGGGAAAGCTGAGGATGGATCAACAACATTGTAGTTACTCCATAATACTAACCTAAATGACAGAGTGAAAAGAAGGAAGCCTGTACAGAATAAAAATATTCCAAAACATGCATCTTGTTTGCAACAAGGCACTAAAGTAATACTGCAAAAAATGTGGCAAAGATATTAATTTTATGCCCTGAATACAAAGCTGAATACTCTTCATATTTTCAAGCATGGTGGCCAGTATGAAAAAAGTATGAAAATGTATGCACTCACTAACTGTAAGTCGCTCTGGATAAGAGCGTCTGCTAAATGACTAAAATGTTAATGTAATGGTGGTAGCTGCATCACGTTATCGGTATGCTTGTCATCGATAAGGACTCTTCTTTAAATCTATGGCAAGACTTGAAAATGTCTGTCTAGCAATGATCAACAATCATCTTGACAGAGCTTGAAAAGTTTGTACAAAATAATTCTAGCAAATATTGTACAATCCAGGTGTGCAAAGCGCAAAGATTTACCCCAAAAAGACTCACAGCTGTAATCGCTGCCAAATGTGATTCTAACATGTATTGACTCAGGTGGTTTATACTTATCTAATCAAGATATATTAGTTTTATTTTTCATTCATTTAAAAACATTTATAATATTTATTCCACTGACATTAGGATTTTTTTTTATAAATTGGTGACAAAATGACCATTCAATCCATTTTATCCCACTTCGTAACAACAATGTGTAAAAAGTCAAAAGGGTGGAATACTTTCTGAAGGCACTGCTGTACACCTACAGTATAGTAAAGTCTTTGTCCGTTCATGACTCTCCAGAAATAATAAGTCAGGCCTATATGTTGTCCTCCTGATACTTCAGACAATGAGCAACAATATGCTGTGGGTGTTTTCTTGAAGAATTCACATTCTTGAAACAATTCTACTGCGGACAATGTTTTCCATTACTACTACTATGTGAAGCCCTGTTGCAGTGTTGTACTTTTATCAAGCTCTGTTAAGGTAGATGGGGAGTGGGGATGAACAGCAATCTTCAAGTCTTTCCACAGATTTTCAATGGGATTCATGTCTGGGCGTTGGCTGGGCCACTCAAACACTTTCAAATTCTTCTTCTGAAGCCATTCCAGCGTTGCTTTGGCCGTATGGTTGCGGTCATTGTCCTGTTGGAACATAAATCTTCGCCCCAGTCTAAGGTAGTTTGCACTCTGAAGCAAGTTCGTATCAAGGAATTGCCTGTATTTGGTTCCATTCATTGTTACCTCTATCCTTACCAGTCTCCCAGTCTCTGCTGCTGAAAAGCTTCCATGCTTCACGGTAGGGACGTTGTTAGACGGGTGACGAGCTCTGCCTGGTTTTCTCCAGACGTAGTGCTTTGCATTCAGGCCAAAGAGTAAATGTTTTGTCTCATCAGACCACAGAATATTTTGCCTTTTATGCTCCGAGTCTTTCACGTGCTGTCCTGCCTTTTTCTCAGGAGTGGCTTCTGTCTGGCCACTGTCCCATAAAGTCCAGATTGGTGAACTGCTGTAGAGACTGTTATCCTTCTGGCAGATTATCCCATCTCAGCCAAGGAACTATCAGAGTGGTCATTGGGTTCTTGGTCACCTCCCTGACCAAGGTCCTTGTTGCCCAGGCAGAGTCTGGGTAGTTTCATATTTTTCCATTTCCTAATTATGGAGACCACTGTGCTCTTGGAAACTTTCAACACTCTAGAAATTGTTTCTAGGAGATCTATGGTCAGTTCCTTGAACTTCATGGTATAGTTTCTGCTCTGTCATGCACTGTCAACTGTGGGACCTTATATAAACAGGTGTGTTTCTTTCTAAATCATGTCCAAACAATTGAATTGGCCACAGGTGGACTCCAAGTTGTAGTGACATCTCAAGGATGATAAAAGGAAATTGGATGCACCTGAGCTCAATTTGGAGTGTCATAGCAAAGGTGTGTGTGAACTTATGCAAATTAGATATGTATGTATTTCATTCTCAAGTGTTCAAACGTTTCTAAAAACATGTTTTCACTTTGTCATGATGAGGTATTGTGTGTAGATGGGTGAGAGGGGAAAAAACATCTATTTAATCAATTTTGAATAGTTTCTGAAGGCACTGATTCTGCTTTTGCTCCCTGCCCAACATAACATCTTTGAAATACTAAATGTACATTTTTAATTTATTCTGTCTGTTCCAGTGTTTGTGTTTGAGGCTAAGGCCCAGGGCCAGCTTGTGAAGGCCACGTCAGCCATCCAGAGAGCTGTGTTCATCACCATGCAGTGGGTGGCCAGGGTCAAGCCCAGAACCGGAACGTTCCACACTAATGCAGAGGAGCTCAAGACCCAAGTCAAGAGAATGGGTGGTTACTTTCAGCTTCTCATCCAGGTAAACATCCTTGTTACATTTTTGTAGTTTTTAAATGTATGTGTTTTGATTCTTTGTAAAGCTACTGACAATGTACTCTTGAAATAGAGACTGTGAAACTATCCTGGACAAATGCAGTCGTATGAAAACGTTTGGGCACCCCTGACAATTTCCATGATTTCCATTTATAAATAATTGGGTGTTTGGATCAGCAATTTCATTTTGATCTATCAAATAACTGATGGACACAGTAATATTTCAGTAGTGAAATTAGGTTTATTGGATTAACAGAAAATGTGCAATATGCATCAAAACGAAATTAGACAGGTGCATACATTTGGGCACCCCAACAGAAAAATCACATCAATATTTAGTAGAGCCTCCTTTTGCTAAAATAACAGCCTCTAGACGTTTCCTATAGCCTCTAATGAGTGTCTGGATTAAGGTATTTTGGACCATTCCTCCTTACAAAACATCTCCACTTCAGTTAGGTTTGATGGTTGCCGAGCATGGACAGCCCGCTTCAAATCATCCCACAGATTCTCCAGAACATTGTACTTGTTCCTCTGCATAAATGCCCGGGTAGATTTTGAGCAGTGTTTTGGGTCGTTGTCTTGTTGAAATATCCAGCCCTGGCGTTACTTCAACTTTGTGACTGATTCTTCAACATTATTCCCAAGAATCTTCTGATATTGAGTGGAATCCATGCGACCCTGAACTTCAACAAGATTCCCAGTACCGGCACTGGCCACACAGCCCCACAGCATGATGGAACCCCCACCAAATTTTACTGTGGGTAGCAAGTGTTTTTCTTGGAACGCTGTGTTCTTTTGCCACCATGCATAACGCCCCTTGTTATGACCAAATAACTAAATATTTGTTTCATCAGTCCACTGCACCTTATTCCAAAATGAAGCTGGCTTGTCCAAATGTGCGTTAGCATACCTCAAGCGACTCTGTTTGTGGCGTGTGTGCAGAAAAGGCTTCTTCCGCGTCACTCTCCCGTACAGCTTCTCCTTGTGCAAAGTGCGCTGAATTGTTGAACGATGCACAGTGACACCATCTGTGGCAAGATGATGTTGTAGGTCTTTTGGAGGTGGTCTGTGGGCTGTTTTGGACCGTTCTCACCATCCTTCGCCTTTGCCTCTCCGATGTTTTACTTGGCCTGCCACTTCTGGCCTTAACACGAACTGTGCCTGTGGTCTTCCATTTCCTCACTATGTTCCTCACAGTGGACACTGACAGCTTACATCTCTGCGATAGCTTTGTGTAGCCTTCCCCTAAACCATAATGTTGAACAATCTTTGTTTTCAGGTCATTTGAGAGTTGTTTTGAGGCCCCCATGTTGCCACTCTTCAGAGGAGAGTCAAAGAGAACAACAACTTGCAGTTGGCCACCTTAAATAACTTTTCTCATGATTGGATGCACTTGTCTATGAAGTTCAAGGCTTAATGAGCTCACCAAACCAATTGTGTGTTCCAATTAATCAGTGCTAAGTAGTTACAGGTATTCAAATCAACAGAATGACAAGGGTGCCCAAATTTTTGCATAACCTATTTTTCACATCTGATTTAATTTCATACAACTTAATATTGCTACACTAAAAATCTTTGTCTGGACAATACCCCAGTACTCAGCTTTTATTAGAAAAGGAATGGCATGCCACTGTGACCATTTTCTGTGATGACAGAGTCAATTATTATGCAGCCTCAGAGGGGTGCCCAAACTTTTTCATACGACTGTAGCTATAGGTTGGATAAAGTTTATATTGAATAACGATAGACAAAGGACTGTCACCCATCGGAGCCTTTAAACTGTTCAATACAGTAGCAGCTGGATGTGGATGTGTAACATACAGATGGAGCTATGCACCAACAACATTCATACGCACCTACACTACCGTTCAAAAAGTTTTGGGTCACTTAGAAATGTCCTTGTTTTCGATAGAAAAATACTTTTTTTGTCCATTAAAATAACATCAAATTGATCAGAAATACAGTGTAGACATTGTTAATGTTGTAAATGGCTATTGTAGCTGGAAACGGCTGATAAAAATAAAAAAAATGGAATATCTACATAGGCGTACAGAGGCCCATTATCAGCAACCATCAGTCCTGTGTTCCAATGGCACGTTGTGTTTGCTAATCCAAGTTGATCATTTTAAAAGGCTAATTGATCATTAGAAAACCCTTTTGCAATTATGTTAGCACAGCTGAAAACTGTTGTGCTGATTAAAGAAGCAATAAAACTGGCCTTCTTGAGACTAGCTGAGTATCTGAAGCATCAGCAGTTGTGGGTTCGATTACAGGCTCAAAATGGCCAGAAACAAAGAACTGTCTTCTGAAACTCGTCAGTCTATTCTTGTTCTGAGAAATGAAGGCTATTCCATGCGAGAAATTGCCAAGAAACTGAAGATCTCGTACAACGCTGTGTACTACTCCCTTCACAGAACAGCGCAGACTGGCTCTAACCAGAATAGAAAGAGGAGTGGGAGGCCCCAGTGCACAACTGAGCAAGAGGACAAATACATTAGTGTCTAGTTAGAGAAACAGACGCCTCACAGGTCCTCAACTGGCAGCTTCATTAAATAGTACCCGCAAAACACCAGTCTCAACGTCAACAGTGAAGGGCGGCAGGTAGGCAGGTAGCTTAGTCATTAAGAGCGTTGTGCCAGTAACCGAAAGGTCGCTGGTTCTAATCCCCGAGCTGACTAGGTGAAAAACCTGTCGATGTGCCCTTGAGCAAGGCACTTAACCCTAATTGCTCTGGATAAGAGCGTCTGCTAAATGACTAAAATGTAAATGTAAAATGTGAAGAGGCGACTCCGGGATGTACAGTACAACATATGCATTGTTGACTGGTTTAGTGCAAATAATTTCATGGTGAATTACAGTAAAGAAAATCTAGAAAGAGCTCGGTTTTTGTCCCAGTTAAACTGAAAAGACTCAAAGGCAGTACAAGGAAAATCCTTTCCAGTTGAGTCAGTTTGACACCTTTACAACATTCACCTTACTGGCACTTCAAAATTCACATCCGTGATTGACAGGTTTTAGCTTTGAGCTGTTTGACTGCTCGTATGGAAATCTACAAGCGTAGGGGAATTCTCAACCTTGAGTCTGAAGTCAAATATATATATTCCTATCCAGTACCAGCACTAAACAGATTTTTTTTTTAACCTTCATCCCTCCTTTCACTCTACCATATTTAAGTCATCCAAAAAATTTTTTTTCACGTTTATTTATGTATTCATTCAATTATACTATGGCTTCACATTCACAAATACTCAGAATACATTCAAATAAAAAGACGGTTTAATTCATTAACCAATTATTGAATGTCCATTTCCCGTGTGGTCCCTAGGGCTGTGACTCTGAGATCTCGTCCATGGTGACCGAGGCCCACAGGAAGAGTAGTCAGTGTCTGGACACGGCCCTGCAGGTCATCAGCCACCTGGCCGCGCTGACAGGCACCCAGCTACACGTGACAGAGCTGTGCGCCGAGGCCACGGGCAAGGTAACACGTCGATACCACACCGGTCTCTCACTTACACTCACGCTCACTCTCTCCCGCGTTCACTCTCTCACGCTCTCCTGAGCTCACTCTCTCTCGCGCTCTCTCGCTCACTCACCCACCGTATGCTGCCTTTCATAATGATTGAAATTGGGGGGGGGAGATACTGGGCGTGAAGGCTGTGCTGTTTTGGTGGGAATAGCAGGAAATAACGAAGCAATGAAATTCTGTATAACACTCACCGGCCAGATTATTAGGTACACCACCTCGTTCACCAAAATGGATCGCTCCTACAGACAGTGAGTCACGTGGCTTGCTATATAAAGCAGCCATCGAGGCATTCAGCTACTGTTTCGGTTGAACGTTAGAATGGGCAAAACGAGTGACCTAAGCGACTTTGAGCGCGGTATGATCGCTGTTGCGCCAGATCCAGTATCTCAGAAACGGCCGGCCTCCTGGGCTTTTCATGACAGTGTCTAGGGTGAATGGTGCGACAACCAAAAAAACATCCAGTCAGCGGCAGTCCTGTGGGTGAAAACAGCTCGTTGATGAGAGGTCGAGCTAACAGTCGGGCCACAAACAGAGAAATAACGGAGCAGTACAACAATGGTGTGCAGAACGGCACCTCGGAAAACAGAACTCGTCGATCCTTGTCATGGATGGGCTATTGCAGCAGACGACCACACCGGGTTCCATTCCTGTCAGCTAAAACAAGAAGAAGCGTCTCCAGTGGGCACGTGATGAACAACACTGGACAATTGAGGAGTGGAAAAACGCCTGGAACATGACAGCGAGTTCAGTTTACTTGAGTGGCCTGTGCAGTCCCCAGACCTCAACCCAATAGAGCATTTTAAGGATGAGATGGAACGGGCTGTTCGCAGCATGAATGTACCACCGTCCAATCTGCAGCAACCTGCCTGATGCCATCATGGACATATATCCCTGTGGAACGTTTCCGACACCTTGCAGAATGCCCTGAATAACTAGTCGGGTGTACCTAATAAACTGTCCGGTGAGCGTATGTAGTTCTATATCGCTGCCTGGGTGCTCTACCACGTTGGTTTGTGGAGGGTCAAGAAAGCGGTCTCCCAAAGGTCGTGGTTTCACGCTGATACCACCCAGAAAAGCTTTCAAGAGACAGAGGCCTACTGACTCTATGAACACAATAGGCCTAGTCGGTTGTTCAAGGTCCTTTTGTTAAAGGTTGTTGTCTCTCTCTCCCCAGCGGTCTGTGGTCCTGTCTCTGTTGGAGGGCACCTGTAAAGGGGTGCACTCTCTCCTGGAAGAGGGCCTGACTATCTCCAAAGAGATGCTGAGAGATGCTCAGCTGTCCTACCCCAGGACTCTGGTACCTAGCCACCATTTAGTGTTCTCTGTATGACTTATCTATAGGAGTTGTGTTGATCTACTTTGAGATTTTGTCATCAATGAAATGTATTGTAAAAAATAATAATTTTAAAGCCATGAATGGCAAGAATGACTTGCATAGGAGATAATATTGCAATGATATATTCCGGATTGTTTCTTCAGAATGCCTCTGTTTTGTATCTATGTTCTATGTATCTTGTGTTTGTGGCAGGTTTTGCAGAGCCTCAAGTCGAAGATGCTAGACCTGTCCTGCGCTCTCCAGAGCTACATCCACTGCCAAATGACGGTGAGCACTGAGCAACCATCACAAACCCAACCAGCCTGTCAGTCCCTCCTTGACACGTGGTTAAACGCTTCAGATTAATAGCCCCTCCCACAGCCAGCCCAATCCTATCGGCAGCCTTATCGCTGCAGCCTAGGCCAATCGTTGGGCCAATCAATCAGGTAATGGATGTGTTGAATGAAGTGCCATCCAGTCACCTTTTTAATGCGCTTGTTTGCCGTTATCTGCTGCGCACAAACCATCGCCTTTGGTGGCGTTGATCATCGGCTGCGCTAGATGGAGTCCTTCCCACCCCGCCCCCATTGTTGTCAAACAAAAGGGGTGGGACGGACAAAACCAGACAGATGTTGAATCTCCGTGGGCCTCTTCCAGAGATGGGTAGAGCCATGGTTTAGTTTGTTTGTTTTCATGACCGTGAAACACGTGTTGAAATTGTCACGTTTTGTGTCTTTGCACCATTGCAGTGAGACTATATTTGATTGGAATCAAATGTTTCTGCACCACTGTAGTGTATAGAGGAAGGGCTTTAACAGGTTTGTCCGAGGAAATGGGTTAATTCATTATCGTCTTTCCAGTGTTTTCCATATTGAATGTATTATAGTACAGGTTTTTTTTGGATCGAAAATAGTCTTAGGAGCACGGTCGGCCCCGTTGGTGCGGCTATTAAAAAAATTAACAAAATCAGAGGCCCCCATCTTCAAAGTGTAGATCTTTTTTTTTTCATTTTGAAGCCAATTTCCTGCAATTCTACAAATTACTCCATGGAGCTGAGAGAAAATGTTGCAGTTTTATACCTAGTTTTCTCCAGTTCTATGCATTTTGCCATGGCTAATGCTGTTATTTTGCTCAAACATAATAAACATGAATACTGCTAAATTCATTGTTTTGGGAATTTTCCATTTAAATTCTCCTTGACTGTCTGGCTTTTATTTTGGTGATTTGTTAGTTCTCCCAAAAAATTCTACATACATGCATATATCTAGTTTTAGTCATTTAAGTTTACACTGAAAGCGTTTTTCCATCCTGATGTTTGACTTGGGCAGCCCGACCAATGACAGAAAAAGCCAGTTTTTTGTGCATTTGTATGTTGGCTTGATAAAATGAATTTTGTCCTAAATGGACAATAAAGTATATCCCCTTGGAAAGGCACCATATTCCAATAACATCAACTGTAACGTGTGTGTGTGTGTGTGTGTGTGTGTGTGTGTGTGTGTGTGTGTGTGTGTGTGTGTAGGAGAAGGATGAAGGCTTGGAGAGGAGCGGTGAGGACCCTGATCTGTCACAGCTGCACAGAGTGACGAACACTGCAGCCAAACTGTTCCAGCTCAACCAGGCCCTCAGGCAGCTCCACTCTGCTCTCTCTCTGGCTTTCCCAGGTACTCACACAGTCTGGCCCTCAGGCAGCTCCACTCTGCTCTCTCTCTGGCTTTCCCAGGTACTCACACAGTCTGGCCCTCAGGCAGCTCCACTCTGCTCTCTCTGGCTTTCCCAGGTACTCACACAGTCTGGCCCTCAGGCAGCTCCACTCTGCTCTCTCTCTGGCTTTCCCAGGTACTCACACAGTCTGGCCCTCAGGCAGCTCCACTCTGCTCTCTCTCTTGCTTTCCCAGGTACTCACACAGTCTGGCCCTCAGGCAGCTCCACTCTGCTCTCTCTGGCTTTCCCAGGTACTCACACAGTCTGGCCCTCAGGCAGCTCCACTCTGCTCTCTCTCTGGCTTTCCCAGGTACTCACACAGTCTGGCCCTCAGGCAGCTCCACTCTGCTCTCTCTCTGGCTTTCCCAGGTACTCACACAGTCTGGCCCTCAGGCAGCTCCACTCTGCTCTCTCTGGCTTTCCCAGGTACTCACACAGTCTGGCCCTCAGGCAGCTCCACTCTGCTCTCTCTCTTGCTTTCCCAGGTACTCACACAGTCTGGCCCTCAGGCAGCTCCACTCTGCTCTCTCTCTGGCTTTCCCAGGTACTCTCACAGTCTGGCCCTCAGGCAGCTCCACTCTGCTCTCTCTCTTGCTTTCCCAGGTACTCACACAGTCTGGCCCTCAGGCAGCTCCACTCTGCTCTCTCTCTGGCTTTCCCAGGTACTCACACAGTCTGGCCCTCAGGCAGCTCCACTCTGCTCTCTCTCTGGCTTTCCCAGGTACTCACACAGTCTGGCCATCAGGCAGCTCCACTCTGCTCTCTCTCTGGCTTTCCCAGGTACTCACACAGTCTGGCCCTCAGGCAGCTCCACTCTGCTCTCTCTCTGGCTTTCCCAGGTACTCACACAGTCTGGCCCTCAGGCAGCTCCACTCTGCTCTCTCTCTGGCTTTCCCAGGTACTCACACAGTCTGGCCCTCAGGCAGCTCCACTCTGCTCTCTCTCTGGCTTTCCCAGGTACTCACACAGTCTGGCCCTCAGGCAGCTCCACTCTGCTCTCTCTCTTGCTTTCCCAGGTACTCACACAGTCTGGCCCTCAGGCAGCTCCACTCTGCTCTCTCTCTTGCTTTCCCAGGTACTCACACAGTCTGGCCCTCAGGCAGCTCCACTCTGCTCTCTCTCTTGCTTTCCCAGGTACTCACACAGTCTGGCCATCAGGCAGCTCCACTCTGCTCTCTCTCTGGCTTTCCCAGGTACTCACACAGTCTGGCCCTCAGGCAGCTCCACTCTGCTCTCTCTCTTGCTTTCCCAGGTACTCACACAGTCTGGCCCTCAGGCAGCTCCACTCTGCTCTCTCTCTGGCTTTCCCAGGTACTCACACAGTCTGGCCCTCAGGCAGCTCCACTCTGCTCTCTCTCTGGCTTTCCCAGGTACTCACACAGTCTGGCCCTCAGGCAGCTCCACTCTGCTCTCTCTCTTGCTTTCCCAGGTACTCACACAGTCTGGCCCTCAGGCAGCTCCACTCTGCTCTCTCTCTGGCTTTCCCAGGTACTCACACAGTCTGGCCCTCAGGCAGCTCCACTCTGCTCTCTCTCTGGCTTTCCCAGGTACTCACACAGTCTGGCCCTCAGGCAGCTCCACTCTGCTCTCTCTCTGGCTTTCCCAGGTACTCACACAGTCTGGCCATCAGGCAGCTCCACTCTGCTCTCTCTCTTGCTTTCCCAGGTACTCACACAGTCTGGCCCTCAGGCAGCTCCACTCCGCTCTCTCTCTTGCTTTCCCAGGTACTCACACAGTCTGGCCCTCAGGCAGCTCCACTCTGCTCTCTCTCTGGCTTTCCCAGGTACTCACACAGTCTGGCCCTCAGGCAGCTCCACTCTGCTCTCTCTCTTGCTTTCCCAGGTACTCACACAGTCTGGCCCTCAGGCAGCTCCACTCCGCTCTCTCTCTTGCTTTCCCAGGTACTCACACAGTCTGGCCATCAGGCAGCTCCACTCCGCTCTCTCTCTGGCTTTCCCAGGTACTCACACAGTCTGGCCCTCAGGCAGCTCCACTCCGCTCTCTCTCTGGCTTTCCCAGGTACTCACACAGTCTGGCCATCAGGCAGCTCCACTCTGCTCTCTCTCTTGCTTTCCCAGGTACTCACACAGTCTGGCCCTCAGGCAGCTCCACTCTGCTCTCTCTCTGGCTTTCCCAGGTACTCACACAGTCTGGCCCTCAGGCAGCTCCACTCTGCTCTCTCTCTTGCTTTCCCAGGTACTCACACAGTCTGGCCCTCAGGCAGCTCCACTCTGCTCTCTCTCTTGCTTTCCCAGGTACTCACACAGTCTGGCCATCAGGCAGCTCCACTCCGCTCTCTCTCTTGCTTTCCCAGGTACTCACACAGTCTGGCCCTTAGGCAGCTCCACTCTGCTCTCTCTCTTGCTTTCCCAGGTACTCACACAGTCTGGCCCTCAGGCAGCTCCACTCTGCTCTCTCTCTGGCTTTCCCAGGTACTCACACAGTCTGGCCCTCAGGCAGCTCCACTCTGCTCTCTCTCTGGCTTTCCCAGGTACTCACACAGTCTGGCCATCAGGCAGCTCCACTCTGCTCTCTCTCTGGCTTTCCCAGGTACTCACACAGTCTGGCCCTCAGGCAGCTCCACTCCGCTCTCGCTCTCTGGTTCTGATCGGAGTATGTGAGCCGAGTTGAGCGGTCGGAAATCTCGCTCCAGTCCTTTCCAAACCGCTCCTCGCTCAAAGAAAAAACTGCCGCTCCAAATTCGCTCCATTCATTAAAATCACAATTTAACCAACAGCCATCTATATTTGTGACTACCTGGACCTACCATTTGGTTATGAAGTGTTGAAACCAAACCATATGATTTTAATTTAAAGTATTTTAATAAACAACATTAAAAGGTGACTGTAAGAAGCGCTCATCATTTCAAATAGGCTACATGTCGTATTAAACAGAATATAAACACTCTTAATAGGTCAGGAGCCAGACAGGGAGCCTAATGAATGAATTAGGCTATATTATAAGCATATTATTTAAAGGCTTTAGCCTACAAAGTAATACATTGTGAAGCATTAGCGAGTGCGACACGCTAGTCTGGCAGGGATATAAAGGGCTCAGCAGTTAAACTGTTTTTATTAAACCATTTATAGTCTATAAATTGGGCATATGAAAATGAAACTTAAAAATCACTTATGCGCTGTGCTTTTGAATTCCATTTTTAGAAATGCGAGTTTGGCCAGTCTGTGGCTTCAGGCTCATGCGATGGTGCCTGGAGATCAGGCCAGCAGCGGAGAATATCCTCTCCATGGTGCCTGGAGATCAGGCCAGCAGCGGAGAATATCCTCCCCACACTTGCAGAGCCACTGGGGATTCTAAAAACCCTTCGGGCCACTCTTTCCAGGCTGGGCAGGGATGCAGAGTTGTATTTAGATTTTTCTATAGCTAAAGTAAGGGGCTATAGCAGCACACACAAAATTTGGAGCGGGGCGAGCCTTTGGGAAACACTTCAGTCAAATACTCTGGTTCTGATCCAGTCAGGCTATCAGGCAGCTCCGCTCTGCTCTCTCCCTCCGAGGTACTCACACAGTCTGACCGAGGAGAAGAAAGGCCACAGTTTCCTCCAGTATTACCCCCAAAACATAAAGGCCATTGTCTAAGATGGAACTGACCTCCTAAATGCTTTCTTTTCCTTATTCCGTTGTGACTTCTACCTATGTGCTGGATAGGTTTGAGCAGTATAGTGGAATTGTATGCAGTTCTTTTATCAACCAGTAATCATCAAGAGAAGGAGACAGGAGGATGAAGGTTATGTGGTCTATGAAATTAAATGACCAGTAAGTTGGATGCGTGTGTATGTAATATATACATTTCCTGTGCCCAGGTAAAAGCAGTGACTCCAGCCTCGGTGCCTGCCGAGAAGCTGTCTTCTCCTCGTCCGAGACCATCGACGGGGTCATCAACAGCCTCCCCAGGGGCGTCACGCGGTCGGCTACCACAAACCTCAGCCTCCATCTGCCCTGCCTGCAGACCGTCGTGGCGGCCCGGGATGAGCTCCACTCTGCCCTGCAGTCCCTGCGTAACGCCTTCAACCCCCAGGGCCATGAGGACGACAAGAGGGGGTCTTCTGGATCAGAGAAGAGCTTAGTGGAAAGGGGTCTGGTGAAGGAGTGGCCCCTGGTGGCTTCTGCCATGGAAAGGAACAGAGGAGCCCCTAAGATTGTTTATTCTCTGTCTTCAGGGGTGTCTTCGTCTAATGGTGATGTGTGTTGGGTTTGATGGGCATTGCGTTTGATGCACAGGCGCGATGAGCTGATCTGGGTCGTGTTCAGTAGGCTTGAAACTGCAGAATTACTGGGAAATGGGGAGGTAGTGTGATCTGAACTTGTCCAATAAGGAACACTTGTTTTTGGTTTCTGTTGCAAAACATTTAGCTAAGGTATGCCCTAATGAACATGACCCAGATGATCAATGTAAAAAAAGATACTGGTTCAATGCCATTGATAGAAAGAACCGACAGTGAGAATGTTTATGTCAAAGGTCCATCCAATTGCACTAAAACCTGAGGTTCCCAGGTGAATGTTTTATTTTGGCCAGTAGAGATTTCATTAGGTTTGAAAGTACTTGGTATTTGGTAGCTGAATTGTACAGCAGTGGATTTGTTTGCTATTTGGGTTAGATCTTCTCATTCTTGGTTCCTTTTATGTGTAACGTCTGTTTTTCATATTGTTGCATTAATACATATGTAGGTGAAGGCACAACAGCTTAATGTAGCTCACTCAAAGCTGTTAGAGGTCACGTGTACATCACAAGCTATACATCCGAGGTTTCATCAGTGCATCAATTATATTCACTCAACCTTGCACAAAGTCATTTCCATTTTTGGCTTCTCATTCATGACACTTTTTTTTCTCTCTTGGTAAAGATTTTAATTTTGATACCTCACAATTGTGGTCCTCTGTAGCTCAATTGGTAGAGCACGGCGCTTGTAACGCCAGGGTAGTGGGTTCGATCCCCGGGACCACCAATACGTAAAAATGTATGCACGCACGACTGTAAGTCGCTTTGGATAAAAGCGTCTGCTAAATGGCATATTAAATTATTATTTATCATGTAACATTACAAGTGAGGACAATAAATGAATATTTCTCGACTTGTGTTTATCTTTTTCTTATGGTCTCCATAAATGTGTGGATATGTGTGCTAGAGTATTGAGTAAAGCTCATTATGTCTCGAGCACTAGAAACAGTACGTCACTCTTCTCTCCCGCGCTCAGGTGCTGCGTCATAAATGCTGACGTCACTTAGGAGGTTCCCTCTAGTCTATGAAGTGTACATCGAATGAAGACCACTTAAGGGTTACAACAACGCCATAAACTTGTTTTGTTTAGAAAATGTAGCTCAGGAGGACTAATTGAGTCATATTTAAATCATCGACGACGGCTTCGAAATGTCGATGGGACTGAAGAAAAGAACTTTGGACACCATTTATACTCAACCTCAGGTAGGTGGAAACTTTTACATTTAAGTTAAATTACTTAACTGTAAAGTCAGAATTGCATGGTTGTCTGGACATGTAGCTTGTGCCTTTGCAACTTCAATGTATCTAATTAGATTGCCTTAGCCTTATAGACATTCGATACAAAACGTTCCCAGCACAGTCAGTGTAGTCAGCTCAGCTATCCCCATTGAGCCAGTGTCTGCCTCGATCTAGGTTGGGCAAAACTCAACATGGCAGTGTTCGCTTTAGCAATCTCACTGGAATAAAGACCTCAATTCCTGTCATTATTGAAAGAGATTGTGATGTTGCACATCTCAAAATAGGGCTACTTAGTGTTAGATCCCTCTCTTCCAAGGCAGTTATTGTCAATTAACTAATCACTGATCATAATCTTGATGTGATTGGACTGAAACATGGCTCCTGGTTACACCAGTGAACATATCCCCTACGCATCCTGCAAAGGCAGAGGTATTGCTAACATTTACATCAGCAGATTTCAATTTACGAAAAATTAAATGACTGTTTTCGTCCTTTGAGCTTCTAGTCATGAAATCTATGCAGCCTACTCAATCACTTTTTATAGCTACTGTTTACAGGCCTCCTGGGCCGTATACAGCGTTCCTCACGGAGTTCCCGGAATTCCTATTGGACCTTGTAGTCATGGTAGATAATATTCACATTTTTGGTGACTTCAATATTCACATGGAAAAGTCCACAGACCCACTCCAAAAAGCTTTCGGAGCCATCATCGACTCAGTGGTTTTTGTCCAACATGTCTCCGGACCTAGTCATTGCCACAGTCATACCCTGGATCTAGTTTTGTCCCGTGGAATAAATATTGTGGATCTAAATGTTTTTCCTCATAATCCTGGACTATCGGACCACCATTTTATTACATTTGCAATCGCAACAAATAATCTGCTCAGACCCCAACCAAGGATCATCAAAAGCTGTGCTATAAATTCTCTGACAACCCAAAGATTACTAGATGCCCTTCCAGACTCCCTAAACCTACCAAAGGACGTCAGAGTACAAAAATCGGTTAACCACCTGAGGATCTAAATGTAACCTTGCGTAATACCGTAGATGCAGTCGCACCCTCGATCATCCTATTTTTCCGGTGAATGGCGGAAAATGTTTTACTTTTAAACTCGGACAAAACAGAGCTGCTAGTTCTAGGTCCCATGAAACGAAGAGATCTGCTGTTGGATCTGACAATTAATCTTGATGGTTGTACAGTGGTCTCAAATAAAACTGTGAAGGACCTCAGCGTTACTCTGGACCCTGATCTCTCTTTTGACGAACATATCAAGAATATTGCAAGGACAGCTTTTTTCCATCTTCGTAACATTGCAAAAATCAGAAACGTTTTATCCAAAAATTATGCAGAAAAGCTCATCCATGTTTTTGTCACTTCTAGATTAGACTACTGCAATGCTCTACTCTCCAGCTACCCGGATAAAGCACTAAATAAACTTCAGTTAGTGGTAAACACGGCTGCTAGAATCTTGACTAGAACCAACAAATTTGATCATATTACTCCAGTGCTAGCCTCTAATATTATGTATGCGTTGGCAGCAGACTTTGTGAAAATCAGTATTTGTGTAATTCTCAAAACTTTTGACCACGACTGTACACAGTATTGCAAGCAAATATTGTTATTTAGGGGGAAATGGAGGTGTTTGATGCACAGGAATTATATAATCAGGGTAGGCTAATAAAAACATTAAAACCTAGGCCTACTGATAAAACAGATGCATTTGCCATTGGTAAGAAGGTTGCATAGCAGCATGTCGCCTAATACACTATATATATATATATATATATATATATATATATATATATATATACAAAAGTATGTGGACAAAAATGAGTGGATTCGGTTATTCCAGTAACCTCATAGCCTTGAGCAAGTGGGGAATATATGATGACTTATTCATAACGAACAGGTAGTTAAATATAATAACAAGATGCAATCATTTGCTGTTAGTGAGAAAAGCGAAAATCTATTTACACTATATATACAAAAGTATGTGGACACCTCTTCAAATTAGTGGATTCGGCTATTTCAGCCACACCTGTTGCTGACAGGTGTATAACATTGAGCACACAGCCACACAATCTCCATAGACAAACATTGGCAGTAGAATGGCCATACCGATGTGGCACCGTCATAGGATGCCACCTTTCCAACAAGTCAGTTCGTCAAATTTCTGCCCTGCTAGAGCTGCCCCGGTCAACTGTAAGTGCTGTTATTCTGAAGTGGAAACTTCTTGGAGCAGCAACGGCTCAGCCGCGAAGTGGCTCACAGAACGGGACCGCCGAGTGCTGAAGCGCGTAGCACGTAAAAATAGTCAGTCCTCGGTTGCAACACTCACTACCGAGTTCCAAACTGCCTCTGGAAGCAACGTCAGCGCAATAACTGTTCGTCGGGAGCTTCATGAAATGGGTTTCCATGGCCGAGCAGCCGCACACAAGCCGAAGATCACCATGCGCAATGCCAAGCGTCGGCTGGAGTGGTGTAAAGCTCGCCGCCATTGGACTCTGGAGCAGTGGAAACGCATTCTCTGGAGTGATGAATCACACTTCACCATCTGGCAGTCCGACAGACGAATCTGGGTTTGTCCGATGCCAGTAGAATGCTACCTGCCTGAATGCATAGTGCCAACTGTAAAGTTTGGTGGAGGAGGAATAGTGGTCTGGGGCTGTTTTTCATGGTTCGGGCTAGGCCCCTTAGTTCCAGTGAAGAGAAATCTTAACACAACAGCATACAGTGGGGAAAAAAAGTATTTAGTCAGCCACCAATTGTGCAAGTTCTCCCACTTAAAAAGATGAGAGAGGCCTGTAATTTACAACATAGGTACACGTCAACTATGACAGACAAATTGAGAATTTTTTTTCCAGAAAATCACATTGTAGGATTTTTAATGAATTTATTTGCAAATTACGGTGGAAAATAAGTATTTGGTCAACTACAAACAAGCAATATTTCTGGCTCTCACAGACCTGTAACTTATTCTTTAAGAGGCTCCTCTGTCCTCCACTCGTTACCTGTATTAATGGCACCTGTTTGAACTTGTTATCAGTATAAAAGACACCTGTCCACAACCTCAAACAGTCACACTCCAAACTCCACTATGGCCAAGACCAAAGAGCTGTCAAAGGACACCAGAAACAAAATTGTAGACCTGCACCAGGCTGGGAAGACTGAATCTGCAATAGGTAAGCAGATTGGTTTGAAGAAATCAACTGTGGGAGCAATTATTAGGAAATGGAAGACATACAAGACCACTGATAATCTCCCTCGATCTGGGGCTCCACGCAAGATCTCACCCCGTGGGGTCAAAATGATCACAAGAACGGTGAGTAAAAATCCCAGAACCACACGGGGGGACCTAGTGAATGACCTGCAGAGAGCTGGGACCAAAGTAACAAAGCCTACCATTAGTAACATACTACGCCGCCAGGGACTCAAATCCTGCAGTGCCAGACGTGTCCCCCTGCTTAAGCCAGTACATGTCCAGGCCCGTCTGAAGTTTGCTAGAGTGCATTTGGATGATCCAGAAGAGGATTGGGAGAATGTCATATGGTCAGATGAAACCAAAATATAACTTTTTGGTAAAAACTCAACTCGTCGTGTTTGGAGGACAAAGAATGCTGAGTTGCATCCAAAGAACACCATACCTACTGTGAAGCATGGGGGTGGAAACATCATGCTTTGGGGCTGTTTTTCTGCAAAGGGACCAGGACGACTGATCCGTGTAAAGGAAAGAATGAATGGGGCCATGTATCGTGAGATTTTGAGTGAAAACCTCCTTCCATCAGCAAGGGCATTGAAGATGAAACGTGGCTGGGTCTTTCAGCATGACAATGATCCCAAACACACCACCTGGGCAACGAAGGAGTGGCTTCGTAAGAAGCATTTCAAGGTCCTGGAGTGGCCTAGCCAGTCTCCAGATCTCAACCCCATAGAAAATCTTTGGAGGGAGTTGAAAGTCCGTGTTGCCCAGCGACAGCCCCAAAACATCACTGCTCTAGAGGAGATCTGCATGGAGGAATGGGCCAAAATACCAGCAACAGTGTGTGAAAACCTTGTGAAGACTTACAGAAAACGTTTGACCTGTGTCATTGCCAACAAAGGGTATATAACAAAGTATTGAGAAACTTTTGTTATTGACCAAATACTTATTTTCCACTATAATTTGCAAATAAATTCATTAAAAATCCTACAATGTGATTTTCTGGATATTTTTTTTCTTCTCATTTTGTCTGTCATAGTTGACGTGTACCTATGATGAAAATTACAGGCCTCTCTCATCTTTTTAAGTGGGAGAACTTGCACAATTGGTGGCTGACTAAATACTTTTTTCCCCCCACTGTGTGTGTGTATATATATATATATATATATATATATATATATATATATATATATATATATATATATATATATTTGTTGTTGTACTTTTCACTTTTAAAATTACTAACAGTATTTTGACCAAGGGATCCGTGGAATATGTTTACAATGTAATATTATTCATCTACAATGTATGTTCGTAACCCTGGGCAACATGGGCCTGGGAGGCTCACAGGGTTGTTGGTATCCACAGTACTCAATCTGCAAAGTTTTCTCTCTGCCCCATGACAAACTGTGTAGAATTGCAGAAAATTAGCTTCAAAACGACGGGAAGAGGGCTGGAGACTTGGTATTGTCCGGCCATGCACTGCTGAAGTCCTAGTAAAACTCATTGCATGCTATTTTGTGTTCTGATTTAGAGGGGGTCCCTGATTAATCACAAAAGGGGTCCCCGGCCCCAAAAAAGTTTTTTTTAGTAATTTAGCAGACACTCTTATCCAGAGCGACTTACAGTTAGTGAGTGCATACATTTTTCATACTGGCCCCCCCCCGTGGGAATCGAACCCACAACCCTGACGTTGCAAGCGCCATGCTCTACCAACTGAGCTACAGGGGACCTTACAGAAACCCTTGCCTTAGGCTTTTTGCAGTAGATCATTAGTTATATACTGTAATACAGACTATTTTCTAATAATCAGTACTTAGGGGATGATAACATAAGTTGACGTTTATCGGCTCCGGGGCCTCTCTGTGGGCGCTGGTGGTGTTCACCATGCTGGAGTGAGTGTTTTATCAGTCAGTCACCCAGCTTCTACTGTAGAAACACCACCATCACTGTGAAACTGGAGAGAATCTGACCCATTGGAGATATTTGTTCTCACTAACTTAGCTTCACACTCCAAAGCCAGCATGGCCCATTACTCAGCCAGCACTCACAAAAATATATATATATTTTTACATTATATTTTAGTGCCAAAGCAAACAACAATATTTACTTAAAGACAGTAAGAGAAAACAAAACATGGTAAGCATATGTATAAGGTTAAATAAAAGCAGTAGCTACATTCACAATGCAGCTGTATTATATTGAATGAAGTGCAAAATGAAACCTGATTCAACAGCAGAACTTCTCAACAGTAAGTGGCCACATCCAAGGTTCAGGGGTCAAATCCATTTAAATTAATTCAATTCTGAAGATTCATTGAAAACGTTTCTCATTATTTCTAATGAGGAGTTGATTGAATTGAAATGGAATCCACCCCATCCCCTATCACACCAGCCAGCAACATACCCTAGAACTGTCATTCCCATTCAAGTCAATGTCCCATGTTCCAGTCAAATTGCCATGGTCTCAAGGGGTTTGTCAATTCATACTTCAATTTCTATGTTCGGCATCACCCCTCTAGTCATCATTGATGCTATCCCCCCCTAGTAATCATTGATGCTATCCCCCCTAGTAATCATTGATGCTATCCCCCCTAGTCATCATTGATGCTATCCCCCCCCTAGTAATAATTGATGCTATCCCCCCCTAGTAGTCATTGATGCTATCCCCCCCTAGTAATCATTGATGCTATCCCCCCCTAGTAATCATTGATGCTATCCCCCCTAGTCATCATTGATGCTATCCCCCCTAGTCATCATTGATGCTATCCCCCCTAGTCATCATTGATGTTATCCCCCCTAGTCATCATTGATGCTATCCCCCCCTAGTCATCATTGATGCTATCCCCCCTAGTCATCATTGATGCTATCCCCCCCTAGTAATCATTGATGCTATCCCCCCTAGTCATCATTGATGCTATCCCCCCTAGTCATCATTGATGCTATCCCCCCTAGTCATCATTGATGTTATCCCCCCTAGTCATCATTGATGCTATACCCCCCTAGTCATCATTGATGCTATACCCCCTAGTAGTCATTGATGCTATACCCCCCTAGTCATCATTGATGCTATCCCCCCTAGTCATCATTGATGCTATCCCCCCTAGTCATCATTGATGTTATCCCCCCTAGTCATCATTGATGCTATACCCCCCTAGTCATCATTGATGCTATACCCCCCTAGTCATCATTGATGCTATACCCCCTAGTAGTCATTGATGCTATACCCCCCTAGTCATCATTGATGCTATCCCCCCTAGTCATCATTGATGTTATCCCCCCTAGTCATCATTGATGCTATCCCCCCTAGTCATCATTGATGCTATACCCCCTAGTAGTCATTGATGCTATACCCCCCTAGTCATCATTGATGTTATCCCCCCTAGTCATCATTGATGCTGTTTTCAGAGGGACTCAGTATTGAACAGTGCTAATCTAGTCATTAGTGGTGTCTGTCTGTGAGCACACTAGCTACGTTTCCATTAACTTGTCCACTGATTTTTTTGTTGACATTTAGAAAGTTTGCATAGAAAATAGATGCGACAATTGCCTGCCAGGGTGCGTTTCCATTGTGTCGATAAAAACAGCTGAACCTAAAAAATAAATACTTTCGTAAAAACCTACAGTGTTGAATAAAGCTGTAGTGGTTGAAGTGTTTCCATTACCCAGTTAGACATTGCACTCCTGTAGATCTGAAATAATTGAATGGTGAAACTTTCCAGTCAACCAGAAAAGCAAGGCTAAGCAATTCAAGCATTCTTGAAAGTCAGGACATCCTTGTCCTGCAAAGAAACATACTTTTTATAGTTGAAAAATAGATTTTGCAAGCAGTAAGCATTTATAATTAAATGTGGAGTGGATATTTATAGTCACGTGACATTACGTGCCACGTTTACTTTCAAAATCAAAATTAATTAGAAAAACACAGTTTCCATCATCATTTGTTGCAATAAAGAAAGTTTGACAAAAGAATAATCCACCCGTCGAACGAATACAAATTGTGTCGACCTTTAGAACATTTCTCCTAAATCAGCCGTTTCCATTTCACGTCGCAATGATTTATTTTTGCGACATTGCTTTTGTCGAATAAACCTGGGTCAATCGAAACCTGCCTAGTGATGGTTTATTGCGGTTTTACAGGCCAGCTAATTAACTCAAAGGGACACCAAGGGAGATTCCAATTAGCATGGGTATCGGAATAGCCGATTAGCCAATCGGCTGGGGATGGGAGTAGTTGGAATAGTCGATTTGACGAGGAGATTTACGAGTTGGTCACAACTAAATCAGCCCAGACACATATTCGGGAGCTGGAGAGACGGGGGATGACACACCCAATAGCAAATGGATGAAAACGAGTCCGAATTTAATAGAAGTGCGTCGGGAAAGAAGGAATGGCCTGTTATTAGCTTCATCTGAATTTTTTAAAGGCCCACTCCTTCATTCTGCCTTCAGCTTGATGCTGGTAGAGGGTCTGCTGCTCTGGAGCAAAGTGGTGACGGTCAACCTGAGGACCAACACATGAAGTACTACCATCTCATCGGCTGGGGTATTACACACAGAAGATAGACGATTACTTTATTAGGCCATTTACTACATGAGCAACTGACATTTGTCTTTTGCATATCCCGTTCTCCCCGGTAGACACATTCACATACAGTACATATCTACACACTCATCAAGTACTAATCTTGCTCTCTCTCTCTCTCTCTCTCCCTCTCTCCCTCTTTCCCTCTCTCTCGCCCCCCCCCCCCCCCCCCCCCCCTCTCTCTCTCTCTCTCTCTCTCTCTCTCTCTCTCTCTCTCTCTCTCTCTCTCTCTCTCTCTCTCTCTCTCTCTCTCAATCCTTCCCTCCTCCCGGGTCTGCCAGTGTTGATGGACACTGTTGGCTCAGCGTGCAGAACCCATCATCTTCATCATTATGGTGAGAACTTAACTAAACCATTGCTCAACCATTACCCAAAGTACCTTGCAACCGTTCTCTGAAATTATGCCCCAATGTCCCCACAGTATTTCTTAGGCACTAACATAAAGTGTATTTGTGTTCTCTGGTCAGGTAAACATCATGGTTCTGACCCGTGTGGTGGTCATCACCATCTCCACAGCCAAGAGGTCCGTTATGCTGGCTATTGGCATCGGTCCTATGGAACAGGCCTACGTGCAGTTCAGTAAGACGCCACACGGGGGCACCATTTGTCTACTAATACTCTTACTGCCAGTGGAATGGACTGCTGCTACAGTCGGTAGACAGTACATACCAACCTGGGTTCAAATACCATTTCAAATATCTCAATTACTTCCACATACATTTAAAGTAAGTATTCAGATATATTTTATTTGAAAATACTTTTATTTGGAAATAGACTTGGAAAGTATTTGAAAAACGCTGACTCAAATACACTCCCATGCATTTAACCTAGGTATTTGAAAACAGCATTTGAAATAAGTATTTGAACATAACTGTCAACAGTAGTTGTTCTATCCCTCTACAGAAGCTCCATGGTTGGAGGTTGGGTTTTGAAGCCTGGTTTTGATAACGCTGTACTTAAAGCATACAGGTATAATGCTTTATTTATTGTGATAAGCATGTATGAGACTTTTTTTGTTTTATAATAAGAACTCTCTTTATATAACTCTATGCATTTTTGTTGTCTTATTATAGTGTGTACTTTAAACATATATTTTCTACATTTCAAGATTTGAGGCTACGTGAATAGTGTGTGGGGGTTGGTGTTTTCACTTTGTCATTTTTATTTCCTGTATAGAATACAGTGTGTGAGTGTACTCTGTCCAAGGGTGGTTCCATCATGTTTATAGGCTGGTCATTGTCACTTAACGCCTTGTTGCCATGTTGATTTTGTGAGCTGAGTTTGAATGATACATACAGTAAATACAGTATGTTATCCCTGAAGTGCTGTTCACTATCGATCAGGGGAAATCATTTCAACGTGGAAACGGTATTTCTGCAACTCAGCTCCACGGGTCACAATAGGAACTCTGTGGAGGAATATGTAGGTGGCAGGCCAGGTGGTAACTAAAATACATTCCTCCGCTGAATAAACTAGAGCCCTTGCCCGCCCCACAGCTGGTGTGGTTTAGCGGCCACCTGAACTGGAAGGTAATTTCATCCTAAACAGAATTAAGGAGTGATGGACGGGGAGTTTCGGTGTGAGGTGCCTGGGTTGGGTGGGTAATGGAGAAACTGTGTCTCCTAGCAGGGTGCCCAGTCCTTGATTTTGTGTAAATTGGCTTGTGGTTGCGTTCTCTCAGGGCTGCAGTGAAAGCGGTGCTGGGCCTGGTGCTACTGCCAATCCTGGGCCTGACCTGGCTCTGTGGCGTCCTGGTGCCCTTCTCCTAAGGCATGACCTATGTCTTCATCCTCCTCAACTCACTGCAGGTACTGGCCACATACTCTAAACTAAAACACTCAACATCTTTCTCGCTGTCTTCCTCCCATTCTCTGTCATCTTTCAGTCTTTCTCCCATTCTCTGTCATCTTTCAGTCTTTCTCCCATTCTCTGTCCTCTTTCAGTCTTTCTCCCATTCTCTGTCATCTTTCAGTCTTTCTCCCATTCTCTGTCATCTTTCAGTCTTTCTCCCATTCTCTGTCCTCTTTCAGTCTTTCTCCCGTTCTCTGTCCTCTTTCAGTCTTTCTCCCATTCACTGTCCTCTTTCAGTCTTTCTCCCATTCTCTGTCCTCTTTCAGTCTTCTTCCCATGCTCTGTCCTCTTTCAGTCTTCCTCCCATGCTCTGTCCTCTTTCAGTCTTTCTCCCATTCTCTGTCCTCTTTCAGTCTTTCTCCCATTCTCTGTCCTCTTTCAGTCTTTCTCCCATTCTCTGTCCTCTTTCAGTCTTCTTCCCATGCTCTGTCCTCTTTCAGTCTTCCTCCCATTCTCTGTCCTCTTTCAGTCTTCCTCCCATTCTCTGTCCTCTTTCAGTCTTTCTCCCATTCTCTGTCCTCTTTCAGTCTTTCTCCCATTCTCTGTCCTCTTTCAGTCTTCTTCCCATGCTCTGTCCTCTTTCAGTCTTTCTCCCATGCTCTGTCCTCTTTCAGTCTTCCTCCCATGCTCTGTCCTCTTTCAGTCTTTCTCCCATTCTCTGTCCTCTTTCAGTCTTTCTCCCATTCTCTGTCCTCTTTCAGTCTTCCTCCCATTCTCTGTCCTCTTTCAGTCTTCCTCCCATTCTCTGTCCTCTTTCAGTCTTTCTCCCATTCTCTGTCCTCTTTCAGTCTTTCTCCCATTCTCTGTCCTCTTTCAGTCTTCTTCCCATGCTCTGTCCTCTTTCAGTCTTTCTCCCATTCTCTGTCCTCTTTCAGTCTTTCTCCCATTCTCTGTCCTCTTTCAGTCTTTCTCCCATTCTCTGTCCTCTTTCAGTCTTCCTCCCATGATGACTGTGTTGTGGTTATTCACTGAAGGCCTATTTCAATGGAGGCCTACCCAGTAGAGGGACAAACTGTGTTGTAGATATTGATTGGAGAATGAACGGGGATTGTAAGGCCACTACTCACCAATGGAGATGGAACCGACTCAAGTGTTAGTTGAGACCGTTGTTCTTTGAAAGGCCTCAGGTTTTTCTGTGAGCAGATGTGGGGCTCTATTAGAACCAAGCTCACAGATGAAATGAGGAAAAAAAGACACAGAATCAATATTTGTGGGAGATGAGGTTTTTTGAGGGACTCGCTCACTATACCGTCAAAAACACCCACATTTTCTTCTTCTGTTAAATCGGAAAGCTTTTCCATTATGCATTCTTGTGATTCTCTTATTCTCACTCTGAAAGAGAGCAACAAACTCAAGGTTTCAGTTTGTATTTCTTGGAGACAAGGTTGACTTTGACGGGAAATGAGTACAGCTCTGCTTGTGATAAACAGGTGCTGTGTTTATAAATGAAAGTGCAAATTTACAAAATCGTTTCATGAGCTACTGCATAATTTACAGGCTGGCATTTTGATTGGCAGTTGTGTTCATGTTTTTTTTCCCCCCGTCATTAAATAGATGTTGGTGAAAATAAATGTTATAAAAAATACATGTATTTTATTTTTAAATGCATTTCATTTGATTTATAAGTGAACCATTTGCAGTATTCAGTCAAATTTACTACATCGTATCATGTTTTTGCTACAGCCTGATATTAGATTCAGTAGTCATGGAAATGAATTATATTTTATACAGTGAAATAAGGGATTTTGTAAGGTTTTATCTCAGCATTGTGCCCAGGACTTAACCTACATTTTACTTCCAACCCTAATTAACATCAACTCGAGAAATATTTGTTTTCACAAGAAATCATTAATTCCAGTGTATCTTGCTTGGCTGTGTGTGAGAGCGAGAGAGAGAGAGAGAGAGAGTTATTCTCTGAGTCTACCCTGGTGTGCAATACTCACACTGTTCACATCCTGCTTGGCAATTTGTAGTCATCTTTAATCAATGGTCTCTTTAATTAAGCCGTATATTTAACAAGAAATCAATAGCGATTTAGCCCTAGTCAGATCATTAAGAAAGCTCTCTCTCTCTCTCGAACTGTGAATAGTTCTGTTTCGGCCACATCAATAAATAGTTTTGTCACAACAATAATTCATGCAGACTGTCTTATTAGTTGGGATGGAGTTGCATAGCTACAGTAGACAGCTGCCACTTTAACAGTACAGTTGAAACACAACTTCCTCCTAGTTTCTCCGGTAAGCCCTGCTATCGAGCTAACTGAATATGGCAGGTAGCCTAGTGGTTAAGAGCGTTGGGCCAGTAACCAAAGGTAGCTGGTTAAAATCCCAGAGCCGACTAGGTGAAAAATCTGTGGATGTGCCCTTGAGCTAGACAATTAACCCTAAATGCTCCTGTAAGTCGCTCTGGATAAGAGCATCTGCAAAATTACTAACATGTTAAATATACTAAAGAGCCCTGCTATAAAGCCCTGCTATAGAGATAACTGAATATTCTATAGAGCTAACTGAATATGCTATAGAGCCCTGCAATAGAGCTAACAGAATATGAGTTTGGGCGAGCCCTGGAATAGAGCTAACTGAATATGCTATTGAGCCCTGCAATAGAGCCCTGTAATAGAGCTAACTGAATATGCTATAGAGCCCTGGAATAGAGCTAACTGAATATGCTATAGAGCCCTGGAATAGAGCTAACTGAATATGCTATAGAGCCCTGTAATAGAGCTAACTGAATATGCTATAGAGCCCTGCAATAGAGCTAACTGAATATGCTATAGAGCCCTGCAATAGAGCTAACTGAATATGCTATAGAGCCCTGGAATAGAGCTAACTGAATATGCTATAGAGCCCTGCAATAGAGCTAACTGAATATGCTATAGAGCCCTGTAATAGAGCTAACTGAATATGCTATAGAGCCCTGGAATAGAGCTAACTGAATATGCTATAGAGCCCTGCAATAGAGCTAACTGAATATGCTATAGAGCCCTACAATAGAGCTAACTGAATATGCTATAGAGCCCTGGAATAGAGCTAACTGAATATGCTATAGAGCCCTGCAATAGAGCTAACTGAATATGCTATAGAGCCCTGCAATAGAGCCCTGTTATAGAGCTAACTGAATATGCTATAGAGCCCTGCAATAGAGCCCTGCTATAGAGCTAACTGAATATGCTATAGAGCCCTGGAATAAAGCTAACTGAATATGCTATAGAGCCCTGCAATAGAGCTAACTGAATATGCTATAGAGCCCTGCAATAGAGCTAACTGAATATGCTATAGAGCCCTGCAATAGAGATAACTGAATATGCTATAGAGCCCTGCAATAGAGCCCTGCTATAGAGCTAACTGAATATGCTATAGAGCCCTGCAATAGAGCCCTGCTATAGAGCTAACTGAATATGCTATAGAGCCCTGGAATAGAGCCCTGCAATACAGCTAACTGAATATGCTACAGAGCCCAATAGAGCTAACTGAATATGCTATAGAGCCCTGGAATAGAGCCCTGCTATAGAGTTAACTGGTTTGACTATTTATAGGTATGTGTTTGGGTAAAAATAACATTTTTGGTTTTATTCTATAAACTACTGACAACATTTCTCCCAAATTCCAAATAAAAATATTATCATTTAGAGCATGTATTTGCAGAAAATGACAACTGGTCAAAATAACAAAAAAATGCAGTGTTATCAGACCTCGAATAATGTAAAGAAAATAATTCATGTTCAATTTTAAACAACACAATACTGATGTTTTGACTTAGGAAGAGTTCAGAAATCAATATTTGGTGGAATAACCCTGATTTTCAATCACAGCTTTCATGCGTCTTGGCATGCTCTCCACCAGTCTTTCACATTGATGTTGGGTGACTTTATGCCACTCCTGGTGCAAAAATTCAAGCAGCTCGGCTTTGTTTGATGGCTTGTGACCATCCATAATTGTGACCATCCATCTTCCTCTTGATCACATTCCAGAAGTTTTCAATGGGTTTCAGGTCTGGAGATTGGGCTGGCCATGACAGGGTCTTGATCTTGTGGTCCTCCATCCACACCTTGATTGACCTGGCTGTGTGGCATGGCGCATTGTCCTGCTGGAAAAACCAATCCTCAGAGTTGGAGAACAATGTCAGAGCAAAAGGAAGCACGTTTTCTTCCAGGACAACCTTGTACATGGCTTGATTCATGCGTCATTCACAAAGACAAATCTGCCCGATTCCAGCCTTGCTGAAGCACTCCCAGATCATCACTGATCCTCCACCAAATTTCACAGTGGGTGCGAGACACTGTGGCTTGTAGGCCTCTCCAGGTCTCCGTCTAACCATTAGACGACCAGGTGTTGGGCAAAGCTGAAAATTGTACTCATTAGAGATGATGACCTTACTCCAGTCCTCTAACGGTCCAATCATTATGGTCTTTTGCAAACCTCAGCCTGGCTCTTCTTTGCTTCTCATTGATGAAGGGCTTTTTTCTAGCTTTGCACGACTTCAGCCCTGCCCCTAGGAGCCTGTTTCGAACCGTCCTCGCCGTGCACTTCACCCCAGCTGCCGTTTGCCATTCTTTTTGTAGGTCACTTGATGTCATCCTACGGTTGTTGAGTGACATTCGAATGAGTTGGCGGTCATCCCGGTCAGTAGAGAGTCGTTTTCGCCCTCTGCCGGTCTGTAGCTTTGTTGTCCCCAATGTCTGCTGCTTGAACTTATTCTTATGAACCGCCGTCATTTAAATTTTAAGGATGGAAGCATCCTGACGCTCACTGTATCCCTCTGCCAGTAAAGCCAGAATTGAACCCTTCTTTTCCTCAATCAAAACTTTCCTTTTCAACTCTTTTGGCATGGTCAATAGTTATTTTCTGATTAATATTACTTTTGAGGTACTATTAGCACTGTTTTTGCCATCCTGCTGGTCCTATTGCAAGAGGATAGTGATGACCACAGCAGTGGTTTTTATACTTTTCCTCGTTAAATAATATTTGGTTCATGTGATCACCTAATCAGTACCTAATTCAGTAGAATGAGGTGTACCTGTGTTGGAATTCAACAGACACTGGAATGGAATGGCTGTCATACATGTAGAGATGCTGATTTTAAGAAACATTTGCAGTGGTCTCTTAATTTTTTCCAGAGCTTTATATGCTAAACACCAGTCATGTTTGACAAATACAATGTGGGATCATTATTAATAACTAAATGCTTGATTCTGTCGACATACTCGAGGCACTGTTCGTTCAGGTATGAGATTAAGACCAGTGCCTGTTGTGCACTGCAACGTCACACACTTTGCAAACTGAGCGGAGGCAGTCAACATTTTGAAACGATTTCACCATAAACGTAATTGTTGTAGGTGTTTTGTCATTTTATGAGGCATATCTTACCTTGTTCCGACCATAGGAATGTTAAGGGGATTTTTTGATAGACAGTGAGTGGTTGTATTAATTTGGTATCTATCGCATCCCACAACTGTCCCAGAGTATGTTTGGAATATGTATTTATGGCACAGAAGGACAAGCTGACCAATAGAATAGGTCAACTTTTGTACTATGGGGGATAGTAGATTGACATAGGCTAGTGCTTTTGCTGTTCGTTACTTATCTTGTTGGCTGACGAAAAGTAAATGTGGACAGTTCTTCAATATGCACCTCGGAATTTGATAAGGACACGCGCCGTTACATCCCAGATGTGTCGGGTTTTCACTTGTAGCCTATTCCGGAGCTGCTATGCCTGTGAGAAGGACCCGATCATGTGATGGTCATTGGCTAATAAGAATTGTATCTTAAGAGAGCCATGTGAGTGAGAAGTGCTTCGGAGCATGGCAATTGGCAGCCGGGAGATCGGAATTATGGGCTGAATATGCTGTAGAGCCCTGCAATATAGCTAACATAACATGCTACAGAGCCCTGAAATAGAGCTAACTGAATGAATAAATTAATCAGAGTCCTTCAAGCTTCCATACTGACCTAGAACATTGTGTTATTTACATGATTTCATAACAGACTAATTATAATATTTCTATGTTCATATTTGTGACATATTTGGAGCATTTCCAAGCTAACACATATAGCTGAATTGCTCATTTACTGGTAAGAAATGTAAAACTTTCTGGTCAGGATAGTGTTTTCAACTGCCCGTGTAAGATCACTAAATATAACATGTTGGTGGTTTAGATACTTCAAATGTTAGCTGTCATCATGCCTCCTTGAGAAAATCATCATACATACAATCACTGTCTGTATTTGTTACACCAGAAACCACAGCCCGTGTTTATCGTGCCAAGGCTAAATAAGGCAATAAATAACACTAACCTGCAGCTTTTTGTAATTCACCAATGAAGTACAGATACATTTTTTTTTTCTTAATATGGTTTTAATTGTGACATTGCAAGTACCTTTTGAACTCCGACCAATTGTAAATAATTAAATGAAATGAAATTAATGGAATGGCCACAAAAAAAGGAGGATATATTTCTACGGACTGTTTATTGTCCAGTCAGATGTGTCAACCACCCTCTTCTCAGGATGAATGAATGAAGCGACTGGGCGCTCCGTGTGGGTTGGCGTGGCGATGGGGGCCCTTTAATAGCCAGCTGCTCCTGAATACCACAATGGGCCCTGCTTTAAAGGCGTTGACTGGAGAGAGTGTAGGAGCAGACCTCCCCTGCTATGCAGAAAACTAGACCCCCGTCACTAATGTTGACCTGGCATTCAGCTTATTGTCCCTTTATTAGATTAGGCCTGTATACTGAATAACAGGTCCAATCTAATACGGGACAGTAAGTGATTAAGCCTATATACTGAATAACAGGTCCAATCTAATACGGGACAATAAGTGATTAAGCCTATATACTGAATAACAGGTCCAATCTAATACGGGACAATAAGTGATTAAGCCTATATACTGAATAACAGGTCCAATCTAATACGGGACAGTAAGTGATTAGGACTGAATAACAAGGCCAATCACTCATTGTCCCGTATTAGATTGGACCTGTTATTCAGTATATAGGCCTAATCACGTATTGTCCCGTATTATATTGGACCTGTTATTCAGTATACAGGCTTAATCACTTATTGTCCCGTATTAGATTGGACCTGTTATTCAGTATACAGGCTTAATCACTTATTGCATTATTGCTCTTCAACTAGACAATCATTCAAGTATGGCATAATTCTTCAAGTATGTTTTTCAAGTGTGCTATTTAGTGTTGTGGCTGTAGTTATGCTGAACATATCTCGCTTTAGTCTACTGGATAGATCTCCTAGATACTAGATATTTGCTTCTTTCGATGCCTTCAGAGGGTTGACATCCTGTGAAACAAAAGGCATCATACAAATAAAACACATTTTAAAGTATTTTTTGCTTTGTTGGGATGTTGCGTATTCACCTGGAAGGCCAGTTGTTGGTGTAAGACCTTTTGAATACGAGGGTAGGGTTGAGTTGCTACCACTCTGTTTTTAGTCTTTTAGGAAGTATCATATTTGTATGACGAGGGGATGGAAATCGCCTCAACACAATTTCAGTGAGTTAAAGAGACGGTTCTCAGCGCTAGGCCCAGCACAGAGGAAACATCCCGAGTGCTTTCTGTGATCTTCTAATTGCACCGAGAGTCTTTTCGGCACTGTCTTTTCCACTGGAACATGAAGAAAATAGACATCCCCTGTGTTCAATTTAAAATGGATTCACCTGTTTTTCTGCTGATAGGCCCGTGTGGTGCCCCTTCTCTCTCTCTCTCTCTCTCTCTCTCTCTCTCTCTCTCTCTCTCTCTCTCTCTCTCTCTCTCTCTCTCTCTCTCTCTCTCTCTCTCTCTCTCTCTCTCTCTCTCTCTCTCTCTCTCTCTCTCTCTCTCTCTCTCTCTCTCTCTCTCTCTCTCTCCCCCCCCCCCCCCCCTAATGCAAGCAAAGCTCAGGCTTTGGAGCCTTTTTCAACGTTTCTTTAATGTTTTTAACCCACTTCTGGTGATAAATTGACATATTGTGTCATCGGTGACTACTTGATGCATTACATAGGCCTACAGCTCTCCAGTTCCGCTGGAGATGCATCTGACCATCTCCTTTCTCACATGACATTGATTTCTTGGTGAGGAAAAACCCACTTGAACATTATGAAATTGTAATGGCCGTCCATAAAGATGATGAAATGCATCTTTATTTTTATTTTTAGGAAATCGTTTTTTATTTGTGGCTATTGTATTTGCAATGGGGTGGGAAAAGCTGGCCTTTACTGTTAAATCAATAAAACAGATAATGTTGACAAGTCTTTTCCATCCTACTCCTCCCACTATTGGGCGCTTGACAAGATTGTTTGAGTGCTTTTTTTTTTACACAGACATTAACCGACCATGATAAACACATAAACAAACAAACAAATAAACAAACACAATCCTGCCGCCTTCTTCCACACCACTTCACTGTTCACAGACTACATGTCTTATTTTTTAAAGCGAAGCATCGGTGTGTGTGTACATGTGTGCATCGTTGTATGGTTTTATACCCTAGTATTTTCCTAAAATATCTGTTTTGTTGTACTTGTCGTGTTTCAGCTTTTGACACATTTGATATTTTGCAAAAGCACATGAATTGTTTGGTAAATCCCTTCATGTACAGTGTCTTCAGAAAGTATTCACACCCCTTGACTTATTCCACATTTTGTTGTTACAGCCTGAATTCCAAATGGATTAAATATATTTTTATTCTCACCCATCTACACAATATACCCCATAATGCCAAAGTGAAAACATGTTTTTAGAAATGTTTGCAAACGTATTGAAAATGAAATTCAGAAATATCTAATTTACATAAACATTCACACCCCTGAGTCAATACTTTGTAAAAACACCTTTGGCAGTGATTACAGCTATGAGTCTTTCTGGCTAAGTCTCTAAGAGCTTTCCACACCTGGATTGTGCAACATTTGCCCATTATTCTTTTCAAAATTCTTCAACTTGGTTGTTGATCATTTCTAGACAACCCTTTTCAGGTCTTGTCATAGATTTTCAAGTAGATTTAAGTCAAAACTGTAACTCGGCCACTCGGGAACATTCACTGTCTTCTTGGTAAGCAACTCCAGTGTAGATTTGGCCTTGTGTTTTAGGTTATTGTCCTGCTGAAAGGTGAATTCATCTCCAAGTGTCTGGTGGAACGCAGACTAAACCAGGTTTTCCTCTAGGATCTTGTAAACGGTGTGAAATGGCTAGCTAGTTAGCGGTGCGTGCTAGTAGCGTTTCAATCTGCGATGTCACTCGCTCTGAGACCTTGAAGTAGTTGTTTCCCTTGCAGTGCAAGGGCCGTGACTTTTGTGGAGCAACGGGTAACGGTGCTTCGAGGGTGACTGTTGTCGATGTATTGCAGAGGGTCCCTGGTTCAAGCCCAAGTTGGGGCGAGGAGAGGGACGGAAGCAACACTGTTACATTAACTCCATTCCATTCTTTTTTTTTTTATCCTGAAAAACTCCCCAGTCCTTAACGATTACAAGCATACCCATAACATGATGCAGCCACCACTATGCTTGAAAATATGGAGAGTGGTACTCAGTAATGTGTTGTATTGGATTTGCCCCAAACATAACACTTTGTATTCAGGACAAAACGTTAATTGCTTTGCCACATTTCTTGTAGTATTACTTTAGTGCCTTATTGCAAACAGGATGCATGTTCTGGAATATTTTTATTCTGTACAGGCTTCCTTCTTTTCACTCTGTCAATTAGTATTGTGGAGTAACTGCAATGTTGATCCATCCTCAGTTTTCTCCTATCACAGCCATTAAATTCTGTAACTGTTTTACAGTCACCATTGGCTTCATGGTGAAATCCCTAAGCGGTTTCTTTCTTCTCCGGCAACTGAGTTAGGAAGGACGCCTGTATCTTTGTAGTGACTGGGTGTATGGATACACCATCCAAAGTGTAATTAATAACTTCACATGCAAAAAATTATATTCAATGTCTGCTTTTTTAATTGTTACCCATCTACCAATAGGTGCCCTTCTTTGCAGGGCATTGGCAAACCTCCCTGGTCTTTGTGGTTGAATCTGTGTTTGAAATTCACCGCTCGACTGAGGGACCTTTACAGATAATTGTATGTGTGAATTACAGAGATGAGGTAGTCATTCAAAAATCATGTTAAGCACTATTATTGCACACAGAGTGAATCAATGCAACTTTATTATATGACTTGTTAAGTAAAGTTTTACTCCTGAACTTATTTAGGCTTGCCATAACAAAGACTTGAATACTTATTGACTCAAGACATTTCAGCTTTTCATTTTTAATTAATTTGTAAAAATATCGAAAAACATAATTCCACTTTGACATTATGGGGTATTGTGTGCAGGCCAGTGACCAACAAATCTCAATTTAATCAATTTTAAATTCAGGCTGCAACACAACACAATGTGGAAAAAGTCAAGGGGTGTGAATACTTTCTGAAGGCACATGTTCCATTTTGTTGAAGCACCCGTTGTTTCCCATTATATTTACTATAGCATGTCATTCATCCTTGGTATATATTATAGTTTATTAAACATTTTTTTGAGTGAAATATGTCATCGATATTTCATTGTCATATTCATCTGAATTGAAGAAAGTGGGAGGGTCGTACAATAACCGAAATACACTCAGACAAAAAAGTTAATCCATATATCCACAGAACATTTTTAACTACTTCCCGGCCGTCTTTTGTGAACTCGTGAACCATAAATACCACCATGCCTCATCTGTTCTCTTATCAAGCTGGAAATAAATAGCGTGGAGGGGGGCTTCGCTTGCCCATAAATCGCTCGACCCTCAGTCATCCAATCTCTGTGCAATGTCATTCAAAAAGCTCCCATCTATCCATTACCTGGGCATAATGGGCTCCTGGCCATGCATTGTCCGTCATATTATTATTATTATTATTATTATTATTATTATTATTAGCCCGTAATTTAAAACCATCAATAACCGTTGAGCGTGGTGGGACAGAGAGGGAGAGGAAGGGAGAGCGAGAGAGAACAAAGGAGTGACTGGGGCTTGGAAGTTGGAAGCGTTTTCTCATTGAAAATAAGAATTAGAAGAATTAGTGAAATTGGAAAATAGCTGCTGCATTTAGGGTTGTTGGCATGTAAGGTTTTGTTTTTGTTCAGCGGAAGTGATTTCTGTATAAGGCAGTTAAAATGGGTCTAGTTTTGAACCGCAAGGGGGCAGTGTAATTTCAGTCCTCCCAGATCTTCCAATTACAGTGTGGAAAATATTGAAATCAATAACTTTCACGTCGAGCTCTTTGATTAGAAGGTGTGCTTATGATTACAAAAGTGTTTTAATTTCCTTTGAAATTAATAGCCGGATGATGGATAGAAATTCAATTCCAAATGCGTTCTACAGCACTTCAGAAACTGTTTAATAATCATGTTTAATGCTGACTATCAAAAATTAATATATTTGATAAACTAATCTAACAATGAGATGTCCATTAATCAGATTCGTTGTGTTATTGTTTTATCATGTTGAAGAAGCTACTATACTTCCTGAAAGATAAGATAGATATTCACTTCAGTGACTAAGGCTCTTTTTTATTTTTATTTATTTTTTTTTTTTTTTTCCTCTTTTTGTTTCTGAGGAAATATATTTTGTATTCTATGGGCATTCTGTCAAAATGATAATTAATTAACTTAATGAGATGTGGTGCCATATGTAGAACTGCCATATAATATGTTGTCATGATGAGGTTTCTGAATAGCCATACTTTCCTGGACCCGTGTGTGGTCAGGTGTACACAGAGCTTATACATTTTAGCCATTTAGCAGACGCTTTTAGCCAGAGAGACTTAAAGGAGCAATTAGGGTTAAGTGACTTGCTCAAGGGCACGTCGACAGATTTTTAAAAACCTTTTGGTTACTGGCCCATGCTTTTAACTGCAAATCTGCCTGTCACCTTATAGAAGGTAGAGCACTTCTGACAGGTGTGAGAAGACTTACAGGTGTGCTGTCTTAATTTGATTACTTTTTTTGGAAGATCATTTTCCTGTGCAGCAGCAAATGCTAATTTAGGTTTAGTAATTTAGTAAAGTTTGTAATTTCCACTTTAAAATGTCACTTGATTTGCCCTAACAAAAAATGTATTAACCCCTACAAGAATGTCCATTAATTATAATCCACATAATAATTCACATGTCCTGTTGCTGCAGGATTCTTTTCCTGCTATGAGAAACGGGTCAAATTAAGATAAAACACATAGTAGTCTTGTTGTGATTGTTTAAAAAACGGTAGAACTTTACCATAACATGATTGTTGCTCAGTCAAAGATGACACCCAATCAATACTGATTCAATACTCATTGGCTGTTCAAATGGCATTTTAGGAGCCAATGAAACAAGGGAAAATGTATTTTTTGGCCATTTTAAGGGATTTTTCTTTTTAGAGTGAGTGAGTGAGTGAGAATTCACCCCCCCCCCCCCCCCCCCTTTGGCATTTTTCCTATTTTGTTGCCTTACAAACTGGAATTAAAATTGATTTTTGGGGGGTTTCTGTCATTTCATTTACACAACATTCCTACCACTTTGAAGATGCAAAATATTTGTTTGTGTGCAACAAACAAGAAATAACACAAAAAAACAGAACTTTAGCGTTCATAACTATTCAACCCCCCCCCCCCCCCCCCAAAGTTAATACTTTGTAGAGCCACCTTTTGCAGCAATTACAGCTGCACGTCTCTTGGGGTATGTCTCTATAAGCTTGGCACATCTAGCCACTGGGATTTCTGCCCATTCTTCAAGGCAAAACTGCAAAAGCTCCTTCAAGTTGGATGGGTTCCGCTGGTGTACATTAATCATACCACAGATTCTCAATTGGATTGAGGTCTGGGCATTGACTAAGCCATTCCAATACATTTTTTAATGTTTCCCCTTAAACCACTCAAGTGTTGCTTTAGCAGTATGCTTAGGGTCATTGTCCAGCTGGAAGGTGAACCTCCATCCCAGTCTCAAATCTCTGGAAGACTGAAACAGGTTTCCCTCAAGAATTTCCCTGTATTTAGCGCCATCCATCATTCCTTCAATTCTGACCAGTTTCCCAGTCCCTGCCGATGAAAAACATCCCCACAGCATGATGCTGCCACCATCATGCTTCACTGTGGGAATGGTGTTCTCGGGGTGATGAGAGGTGTTGGGTTTGCTCCAGACATAGCGTTTTCCTTGATGGCCAAAAAGCTCAAATTTAGTCTCATCTGACCAGAGGTACCTTCTTCCATGTGTTTGGGGAGTCTCCCTCATGCCTTTTGGCGAACACCAAACGTGTTTGCTTATTTTCTTCTTGAAGCAATGGCTTTTTTCTGGCCACTCTTCCGTAAAGCCCAGCTCTGAGTGTACGCCTTAAAGTGGTCCTATGGACAGATACTCCAATCTCCGCTGTGGAGCTTTGCAGCTCCTTCAGGGTTATCTTTGGTCTCTTTGTTGCCTCTGATTAATGCCCTCCTTGCCTGGTCCGTGAGTTTTTGTGGACGGCCCTCTCTTGGCAGGTTTGTTGTGGTTCCATATTCTTTCCATTTTTTAATAATGGATTTAATGGTGCTCCGTGGGATGTTCAAAGTTTCGGCAATTTTTTTATAACCCAACCCTGATCTGTACTTTTCCACAACTTGTTTGGAGAGCTATTTGGTCTTCATGGTGCTTGGTGGTGCCCCTTGCTTAGTGGTGTTGCAGACTCTGGGGCCTTTCAGAACAGGTGTATATATACTGAGATCATGTGACACTTAGATTGCAAGCAGGTGGACTTTATTTAACTAATTATGTGACTTCTGAAGGTAATTGGTTGCACCAGATCTTATTAAGGGGCTTCATAGCAAAGGGGGTGAATACATATGCACGCACCACTTTTCCGTTATTTAACAAGTTTTATTTTTTTTGTTTCACTTCACCTATTTGGACTATTTTGTGTATGTCCATTACATGGAATCCAAATAAAAATCAATTTATATTACAGGTTGTAATGCAACAATATAGGAAAAACGACAAGGGGGATGAATACTTCTGCAATTCACTGTACCTGGTCCAAAGACATAGTCATAAGTTGATAACGTTTTTAGACACTCAAGAGGTTCTAAGTAAAAATATGTCCAAGAATGTTTCCCTATTTATTGAATGTGAGGTTTTTCCCTTTTTCCTTGACGGGATGTTTTGTCAGTATTGTGACTGATTGTGACTGTTTTGACTGAGGTAATTGTAGGCAGGGATGAGAACTTTTCTTTCTACGTTTCCTTCTGCCTGACTGTCAGGTGTCAAATGTGCAGCGGTAGGACGGAGTCAGGCGCAGGACACAGAACTGAGTACACAACGTACTTTACTCTAAAAATAAACAACACTATTTTCCACGCAGGGAAAACACAACAGCTCACAAAAGTGTATGACACAACACAACGAACATACACACACACAAAACCATGTGGGAACCAGAGGGTTAATTAGGGAAATAATCATCATACAATGGGAACCAGGTCTGTACAAACAAGACAAAACCAATGGAAAACAGAAACGCAGATCGGTGGCAGCTAGAAAGCCGGTGACGACGACTGCCGATAGCCGCCCGCACAAGGAGAGGCACCAACTTCGGCGGAAGTCGTGACACTGACTTATACACAGCCCCACTTTTAAATAGCCTTTAAGACTTATTGAAGCCTTCATAAACCCTTTATAAGGCCTATAAAGATGCTTCAGAAACATTCATAAGCAAACGTCATGCTACAGTCTATTATTGGGAAAAAGGGTCATAATGCCACATTGGTGAAAGCACCAGGTTATACAGATTATCTCTAGAAAGTTACACTTGTGCAGGATTAGGATAGGTTCCTTGTCAAATTCTGGCCAATTTTCATATGTAAACTCAAAATTCTCATCACGGACTAATTTTCGCGTCATCCTCTGAATTGTGCCCTCGACATGAACTTAATGCAACTCATAAACGAGACATTTCTCATGATTATCTCGCCATGAAGTGAATTTGGTGTCATGGCTCTGAATTGAGTGGATTCAAATCGATTCAATTGAGTTGACCCCCAGTCCTATGGCTGGTGATTGTCTCTGATTAATGGTGGTTGTATTGAAGCCCAGGAGGCGATCAGGGGGGCCATTTTCCTTGCTTTTTTATTTAACCGTGATTTAACCAGGCAAGTCACAAATGACTGTCTTACTTACAAAAATGGCCTTGCTTGCATATGGACATGTATTGTAAACGTAACATTGTTGATAGCTGCAATATGTAACTTTTTGGGCAACCTGACCAAATTCACATCGAAATGTGAGTTATAGATCTGTCATTCTTATTGAATGCAAGTCTAAGAAACGGTAGATCAGTTCTATGTGAGCTATTTCTATACTTCCTGAACTGAAGTTGAGTTTTTGAGTCTTTTACTTTCGGTTGTGTACACCAGCTGAAAATACAGTATTTTTGGTTATTGAAAATATATTTCACAG
The DNA here is from genome assembly GCF_964263955.1 of Coregonus lavaretus. Lineage (NCBI taxonomy): Eukaryota > Metazoa > Chordata > Actinopteri > Salmoniformes > Salmonidae > Coregonus > Coregonus lavaretus. The sequence continues at coordinate 55,205,986 of NC_139998.1, forward strand.
CGGTTTAGATGGTACAATGATTCTCTACACTATACTTGCTTGTTTGGTCACATAAACTGAAATTAGGCGAACTATTAGAATTTTTGCAACCAGGAAATGGCAAAGCGATTTCTGCATAGTGCATCTTAAAAATGTTTAAATACAAAAAATAGATGATGTCAATATTTGACATCCTTGAATTGTGTGCGCTTGAATGTGCTAATGGCTTTAAATCTAATCAGTTGATGGATCATAACAGCTACTTGGTTAGTTAGTTAATTGATTGGCTGATTGATTGATTGATTGATTGATTGGTTAATTAACAACCCCGGTGGATTGTGTTCTTCTGCCAGGAACATCTCTGATGCCCAGAACTACCGTCCTGTAGAGGATCTGTTCCGTATTCACCTGTCTGAGAAGAAACGAGCCCGCAGGATCCTAGAGCAGGTAACTCACTCACACTACACGGGGCCCCGTGTAGCTCAGTTGGTAGAGCATGGCGCTTGCAACGCCAGGGTTGTGGGTTCGTTTCCCACGGGGGGCCAGTATGAAAATGTATGCACTCACTAACTCTAAGTCGCTCTGGATAAGAGCGTCTGCTAAATGACTAAAATGTAAAATGTAAATATAAGTAAAAAAATGTAGCTAATATAAATGTTGGTCATGCCATTGTTTGCAGTTGTGTTGCCTGAGAAAACAGTTTCTCTTTAGAAAAAGGTGTACAGTTTACATTGCATCTTAAATTGCAGTACCAGCATAAAACAATGTTAGACAGGATTACCAGCATAACACAATGGTAGACAGGATTACCAGAATAAAAACAATGGTAGACAGGATTACCAGCATAAAACAATGTTAATCATGAATTCAAGGTCAGTGTTGTCTCTTACTATGAACTCATAAGAAGATGGCATTTGCAATTAGGTCATAGTGTGCTTTTGTTAAGTAGTATATTATATTACAACTTGTAGTATATAATTTGTTCTTTTCCCCCTCTCTTTTCATCTTAATTTATTGGAAGTAGATAAGTGTTGTATATCTAAAGAGAACACATTTCATATTGCGTTTCCACACCTACTTATGGAAGGAAGTAATGTTTGAATTAATCTTCAGCAATAAAATATCAAATTTGGGTTAATTCCATTACAGCATCGTTGTTTCAATGTTACAGCGTCGTTGTGTACAGTAAACATGGAACGGTCACGGACAGAGACCCCAAAGAAAAATCGAATGTTATTTGTCACATGCTTCCTTTGTGATGTGGACAGCGAGGAACTTGAAGCTCTCGAGCCGCTCCACTACAGCCCCATCGATGTGGATGGGGGCGTGCTCGGCCCTCCATTTCCTGTAGTACACAATCAGCTCTTTTGTCTTGCTGACGTTGAGGGAGAGGTTGTTGTTCTGGCACCAAACTGCCAGGTCACAGACCTCCTCCCTGTAGGCTGACTCATCGTCGCCGGTGATAAGTGCAACCACTGTTGTGTCGTCAGCAAACTTGATGATGGTGTTGGAGTCGTGGGTGAACAGGGATTACAGGAGGGGACTAAGCACGCACCCCTGAGGGGCTCCCGTGTTGATCGGCAGATGTGTGTCACCACCTGGCGGAAGTCCAAGATCCAGTTGCAGAGAGAGGTGTTTAGTCCCAGGGTCCTTAGCTTAGTGATGAGCTTTGGGGGCACTATGGTGTTGAACGCTGAGCTGTAGTCAATTAATAGCATTCTCAAATAGGTGTTCCTTTTGGATGAGGGCGGTGTGGAGTGCGATTGAGATTGCGTCATCAGTGGATCTGTTGGGGCGGTATGCAAATTGGAGTGGGTCTAGGGTATCCGGGATGATGCTGTTGATGTGAGCCATGACCAGCCTTTCAAAGCACTTCATGGCTACCGATGTGAGTGCTACAGGGCGATAGTCATTTAGGTAGGTTACCAGTCTAGGCCCAAAAGCCATAAGACTGTTGAACAATTAATCAAATGGCCACACGGACTATTTACATTGACACCCCCCCCCCCCACAATTTGTTTTTACACAGCTGCTACCCACTGTCTATTATCTATGCATAGTCACTTTACCCCTACCTACAGTTGAAGTCGGAAGTTTACATATACATAGGTTGGAGTCATTAAAACTCGTTTTTCAACCACTCCACAAATTTCTTGTTAACAAACTAGATTTTTGGCAAGTCGGTTAGGGCATTTACTTTGTGCGTGACACAAATAATTTTTCCAACAACTGTTTACAGACAGATTATTTCACTTATAATTCACTGTATCACAATTCCAGTGGGTCAGAAGTTTACATACACTAAGTTGACTGTGCCTTTAAACAGCTTGGGAAATTCCAAAAATGATGCCATGGCTTTAGAAGCTTCTGATAGGCTAATTGACACAATTTGAGTCAATTGGAGGTGTACCTGTGGATGTATTTCAAGGCCTACCTTCAAACTCAGTGCCTCTTTGCTTGACATCATGGGAAAATCAAAAGAAATCAGCAAAGACCTCAGAAAAAGAATTGTATCCACAGTAAAACGAGTCCTATATCGACATAACCTGAAAGGCCGCTCAGCAAGGAAGAGGAAGAAGCCACTGCTCCAAAACCGCCATAAAAAAGCCAGTCTACGGTTTGCAACTGCACATGGGGACAAAGATCGTACTTTTTTGAGAAATGTCCTCTGGTCTGATGAAACAAAAATAGAACTGTTTGGCCATAATGACCAATATTTATGTTTGGTGGGAAAAGGGGTACGCTTGCAAGCTGAAGAACACCATCCCAATCGTGAAGCACGGGGGTGGCAGCATCATGCTGTGGGGGTGCTTTGCTGCAGGAGGGACTGGTGCACTTCACAAAATAGATGGCATCATGAGGAAGGAAAATTATGTGGATATATTGAAGCAACATCTCAAGACATCAGTCAGGAAGTTAAAGCTTGGTCGCAAATACCTCCCGAGTGGCGCAGTGGTCTAAGGCACTGCATCGCAGTGCTAGCTGTGCCACTAGAGATCCTGGTTCGAATCCAGGCTCTGTTGTAGCCGGCCGCGACCGGGAGACCCAGGGGGCGGCGCACAATTGGCGCAGCGTCGTCCAGGGTAGGGGAGGGAATGGCCGGCAGGGATGTAGCTCAGTTGGTAGAGCATGGCGTTTGCAACGCCAGGGTTGTGGGTTCGATTCCCACGTATGAAAAATAAATAAAAATAATGTATGCACTCACTAACTGTAAGTCGCTCTGGATAAGAGCGTCTGCTAAATGACTAAAATGTAAATGGTTCTTCCAAATGGACAATGACCGCAAGCATACTTCCAAAGTTGTGGCAAAATGGCTTAAGGACAACAAAGTCAATGTATTGGAGTGGCCATCACAAAGCCCTGACCTCAATTCTGTAGAACATTTGTGGTCAGAACTAGTGTCTCGTTTCACTTTCTAGTGGTTAAAATGTGATGTTTTTTTTTCTTTTTTTACCTTTGTTAGTTAATTACTCCTTAAAGGTTGGAAATAAATACACGAATACAAAGTTTAGGATTTTTGTAATAAATGCTGATATAAATTATATTTTCTCAGTTGTTTGTAAGTTTATTCTAGAAACTGGGGAATATTTTATGGCATCGTAGACAGGAACACAGAGCCATACAAACGGGAGAAAAAAAATCATGAAACAAGATATAAAAAAGATATATGAAGTCTTCATGTCGACGAACTACCATTCGTTTGCACTTTGAAGTCCCGTGATCCGTAGTAAACTGTGATTGCATGTGACAGACTCCTGGTCCCCTGCTTTATCATGATGAATACTCCGGCAAAGTGCCTGAACTGCCGCTGACTCCACACGTCAACGCCGATGGCACATGGCTTGGCTCACCTCAGTTGGGGAAGAGGAAGGGAGGAAGTACGTCCGTAGGCTCCAGGAATCGGCACAATCCTTCTCTTTCCGTTTGCATATCAGCTCATTTCATTGTTGGCGGCAGGTAGCTTAGTGGTTAAGAGCGTTGTACCAGTAACCGAAAGGTCGCTGGTTCTAATCCCCGAGCCTACTAGGTGAAAAATCTGTCGATGTGCCCTTGAGCAAGGCACTTAACCCTAATTGCTCCTGTAAGTCGCTCTGGATAAGAGCGTCTGCTAAATGACCTATTTATTATTGTTAGTGTTATTGCAATGCTCCTCCAGTGTGTTGTGTGGTTTTTGTAACATGGTACACAACAGAGTAGAAGCATGTTTTGTTTTTGTGTATCCAGCAGTGCTTCTTTTTGACACTTTCAAAAAAAGCTATTCTATGAACAAGTGGAATATTAGAGAACTTTTCAGTTTGCCATTAATAAATGAAATGACATGTAAGTAATATCATGAGTTGTTGCAAGTAACATCTGCTACAAAGGTAGCTAGCACCTGGTAGAAGTTATTATGATCTTAATATAATAAGCGTAGCACAATGCATGAAAATACAGTCACCATACTGTGCCTACATAGAAAACTGACAAAGACAAATGTCTAGTTGACCTTCTTTCCCCTTTTTTACGGTGTGAAATTGAAGGTAAGTATCACATTTTCTAAATTCAGTAGGTGTTAGAGTAGTGATGATGGTAGGAGCGTGCCTGATTCTATCCACACTCAGTACTCTCTCTCGGGTCAGGGCTGAGAGCTGTGTGTCTCTGTGAGAGAGAGATTCTCAGCCCAACCCAAACTCCAGCTGCTCTCTGCTTCTCAGAGATGGAAGTTCATTTTTCACATTCCCCCCCCCTCTGTCAGTGGAAAGTGTGTAATTAGAATATCCCCCGAGATTGACAGTGGGGTTTCAAGCAATTTGACAAGGGTCTCCTAAAAAATGTCTGTTGGATACCTAAGTGTTTTTAATGAAACAGCTTTCTGGCACTCGGTCTGCTCTTTTTCTCGTCAGTTCAAAAGAGTCTGGTTTGTGTTAAAAGTTTGTATCAGTTTTCGGTGCATATGTTTTCCTTGGCGCCGAGAACATGCAACGCTAAATTGTCTCGTTTGAAAGCGCGTTTGTTTACAGTTCATTATTTCACCCTTATTTTCTCCCACGTGTGCTAGGATAAATGTGGGTGTACGGTTACACAGTCAGTTGGATTTCGAATCGGATTGTGACAGGAAGATTGGCAGAATTACGTTAATAAGCCAGACAAAATCAGGACATTAGGGAATGGAAAAGCTGCCACTCGATTGGCTACGGGGTACTTAAACATAGAAAAACAAGTAAAATAGTTAATATTATTATAAAAATTATTAATAATAGTAAAATTGTGTTCTCATCCGTTACCGAGGGAGGTTCATCAATAACATTTGGTTCTCTGATGTAAAATCAATATGACAAACACTGACACAATGTTGACTGATTGCAAATATATAAAGATACTAAACTTCAATTAATAGCCTGGGCGTTTATTTGCTTAAATCACTGAACACAACAGGCGCTTATTACAGACAGGCTTCTATTACATTAATGCACACAGCATTTGCTTATTTGCATATTTAATTGTTTAACTCCAGCATTTTAATCAATTTCTTCATTTCCTGCACTAATGTGTTATCATTTACACACTGTCATGTTTCTTTTGTCTTAGTATGCCTCTATTTTGAAAAGAAAACTTCCTTGACAGAATAATTATTCTCCTCATTGACTGTGCATTATCGTCAGTTCTTACTTTTGCCACTAGAGGGCAAACAAACGATTTCTGGGGGTCTGTACTCCCGAAGTTGTTGACTGTTTTTGTGTTTGCCAGTTAGCTAGCAGTTCTCAGCTGTTAGCAGGCAATGGCTGGCAGTTTCTTACTGCTGATAAAAATGGATAATTGCTTTTTTTTTTATTTATTTTTTATCATTACTGAATTATTTAATGTAACAATCAAACATTAAACCTTGTAAACAATTAAGGAATGTTATTATGAATGAGGCATGGTCAGCCTTGCCAAACTCAATTAATATTAGCACAACAATGGGAGAGAGAGCACTGTGATTAAATCTCTATATTGTCCTCAGGATGCTCAGCTGGCGGTTTGAAAAGGAGATGGGATGCTCAGGGGGAAAGAGATTTGTTTGGCGCTCGCTCAATACACGTTTTCACTGACCTTCCAAAACAAATCTTTCTGAATGGACAACTCTCTCCTTTAAACCTCAATATTATACTTTTTTTTCCCCTCACACTGCATGAGGGGTTTAGGGTCCTCTGAGGGGTTTAGGGTCCTCTGAGGGGTTTAGGGTCCTCTGAGGTGCTTAGGGTCCTCTGATCAAATATAAAATGATCAATAGAGAAACAGATAAATGTATGTTCAATACAAAGGTATGAACGTGATATTAAAAGGATGTGGTGTGTGTGCATGTGTGTGCCTGCGTTTGTGTGTGTGTGCGAGTGTGTGTGTGTGTGTGTGTGTGTGTGTGCACCACAATTTGTCATGGGTTTGTTTGTTGCTGTATACCTAGTTGCGCCAGTGGTAGCAAGCAACATCTGTTTGGGCTGGTTGTTCCTCTTGGCTGCTTTTCAATTGGATTTCCTCAAGCAGGCCCAAAAGCTGTCACCTCTGCCAGGCTCTGCTAGCTAACAGCGCTGGCCCCTAACTATATTAAGTAGGTTTTTCAGGGCTAAGCTAATAACTCTCCCTTTCCTGAGTGATCACAGTCAGCACTGCCTCTCTCTGGGCTCTGCTTCAGCCCCCCCCCCCCCTCCACGCAGGGATCCCCACTTCACTCTGACAGTGCCTGTGGTGGGGTAGGAGGGTGTGGGGTAGGAGGGTGTGTTTGTGTGGGGCGGGTGGTGGTGGGGTAGGAGGGTGTGCATGTCTGTGGGAGGTGGTGGGGTAGGAGGGTATTTGTATTTATTAAGGATCCCCATTAGCTGATGCCAAGGCAACAGTTAATCTTCCTGGGGTCCAAACATGACTAAAATAATGACATCATAAATAAAACACAACATCTTACATCATAAAAAACAACATCCTACATCATAAAAAACAACATCCTACATCATAAAACACAACATCCTACATCATAAAACACAACATCCTACATCATAAAAAACAACATCCTACATCATAAAAAACAACATCCTACATCATAAAACACAACATCCTACATCATAAAACACAACATCCTACATCATAAAACACAACATCCTACATCATAAATAAAACACAACATCCTACATCATAAATAAAACACAACATCCTACATCATAAAACACAACATCCTACATCATAAAACACAACATCCTACATCATAAAACACAACATCCTACATCATAAATAAAACACAACATCCTACCTCATAAAAAAAACACAACATCCTACATCATAAATAAAACACAACATCCTACATCATAAATAAAACACAACATCCTACATCATAAATAAAACACAACATCCTACATCATAAAACACAACATTCTACATCATAAAAAACAACATCCTACATCATAAAAAACAACATCCTACATCATAAAAAACAACATCCTACATCATAAAACACAACATCCTACATCATAAATAAAACACAACATCCTACATCATAAATAAAACACAACATTCTACATCATAAATTAAACACAACAGCCTACATCATAAACAACACAATACATGTTGTGTGTGTGTGTGTGTGTGTGTGTGTGTGTGTGTTGTTTAACCCTCACCGATCTCCTGTCAACGCTGCCAATGTCGTCTCTTCCCTCTTGGCCTACGTGAGAACTACAGCATGCTCTGACATCATGTACTTGCTGCCCATTATCACTACAACTTATTAAATCACTTTAATACATATGGGATAAACAATGTAAATAATGATTTATCATCATGTAATCAAGTCTGGAATCTGAAATCCTTTCGATGGTCTTGTCCCTAGTGCAACCTGGCACTGTGTTGATGGCTGAAAATTACATTCAGAATGGTAGACTGTATGATCCGCTGTCATTATAATAATAATAATATGCCATTTAGCGGACGCTTTTATCCAAAGCGACTTACAGTCATGTGTGCATACATTTTTTACGTATGGGTGGTCCCGGGGATCGAACCCACTACCTTGGCGTTACAAGCGCTGTGCTCTACCAGCTGAGCTACAGAGGACCACATTATAACAGCAACTGAGTACATATTTAATATGGAAAGAAACCCAACCAACACTGGGAGTGATGTGGAAATACTTCTCCCACAGAATATTTCATTGGTTTTAGAAAACTGTAGTTTACGTAATCCCCGAATGCCTCTTTGTGTGTGTGTGTGTGTGTGTGTGTGTGTGTGTGTGTGTGCGTGTACTGAATATGATCTGGGGACTGTTTCTCAATGTAACAATCACCTTAGGTAAACCATTGGTGCCATCCAAATGTCACTACTGAAATTAAGCAAATGTTTCTGTATGTTGTTTGAGATCCATTGATTTAAGCCTTACAAGTATTGTTCTAAGTGTATTATTTTCAGACTGTTGAAAAAGTGATTTAGTTGAAGATATTATGCTGTCGTTCATTCGGTTATATCCACAAAATTACTAATAGGCAGTATTGAATGTCATTTTTCCCAATATGCTTAAGGCGCCAGATTTGATTGCATGTTTTAGCTTCAAGACTTTTAGATCAGGAGATATGGTAGTTGGCTCTCCTGACAGAGCGGTTGCCTGCCTGCATCCCAGCTGGACGAGTTACAAAGAAAGTTTTATCTCAATTTGAGGACCTGCGAAGCATCAACTTTGGGGACTCCGGACTTTGACAGAAAGCTTTATTTGACAGGCCGTGAGCGGTTAAAGTGAAAGTTATGTATACAAGTTAATTAAACTGTTTTTCTCTAAGAGGGGTCAGAGACATTAGCAAGTCCCCTCCGCAAAAAGTGTTTTTTTCCTTTTCTTTTTTTTTAATGTTTTTTTTTTTTTAACACACAGCGTCACTTAGCATAATAACTACCAGGTGTTGTGGAATTGTCCACCCTCTGACGAGCTACGGACCGGGCACTGAAAAAATAAAAAATAAAAATAATAAATCACTCGGTCTGTGAAAAGATTTCAAGTGATTTAGACATTTAATGGATATAACTTTTAAAATGTATAATTTGTTGCAAACACATTGATGACATTTGGACATATATGGCCTCCTCTGTAGCTCAGTTGGTAGAGCATGGCGCTTGCAACGCCAGGGTTGTGGGTTCGATTCCCACGGGGGGCCAGTATGAAAAAATTTATGCACTCACTAACTGTAAGTCGCTCTGGATAAGAGCGTCTGCTAAATGACTAAAATGAAATGAAATATATCACCAATGCCTGAAATACATTGAAAAGTGAATGTTTGAGCGACCTTAACATTGTAGATGACAGGGCTTGTGTCGTAATTGAGCTGTATTGGGACTTGGGATGAATTTCTCTGAGTTTCTGAAACTCAGAACGTCGGTCCATGTTCACCAGATGATAGGATGGAGGTCCCTGCCTGGCTGCGGCGGCGCTCATGTTGTGCTTCGAGTTAAATATAACCAAGTTGTGCATTTAAAACTCTCCAGAGTGTTCAACAGTTTGCTTTTGGAAGTAATTATGATCAACACATACTAACAGCCCAAAGACGGGGAAGAAAGAGGTTTTGAAACCTATGGTTACATTTTTTGAAAACATTTTAGTCATTTAGCAGACGCTCTTATCCAGAGTGACTTACAGTTAGTGAGTGCATACATTTTTTGTCATACTGGCCCCCCGTGGGAATCGAACCCACAACCCTGGCATTGCAAACACCATGCTCTACCAACTGAGCTACATGGGAGTTGATTGTTTAAATGGGAAATTTTGTTTCCTCTCACTTGGAATTGTATATTATATATATTTTTTGCAGACGATCTTATCCAGAGCGAGTTACAGGAGCAGTTAAGGATAAGTGCCTTGCTCAAGGGCACAATGACAGATTAGATCCAGCGACCTTTCGATTACTGGCTGAACGCTTTTAACCGCTAGGCTACCTGCCTCTAGGTTACCTGCTGCTAGGCTACCTGCCTCTAGGTTACCTGCTGCTAGGCTACCTGCCTCTAGGTTACCTGCTGCTAGGCTACCTGCCTCTAGGTTACCTGCTGCTAGGCTACCTGCCTCTAGGTTACCTGCTGCTAGGCTACCTGCCTCTAGGTTACCTGCTGCTAGGCTACCTGCCTCTAGGTTACCTGCTGCTAGGCTACCTGCCTCTAGGTTACCTGCTGCTAGGCTACCTGCCTCTAGGTTACCTGCTGCTAGGCTACCTGCCTCTAGGTTACCTGCTGCTAGGCTACCTGCCTCTAGGTTACCTGCTGCTAGGCTACCTGCCTCTAGGTTACCTGCTGCTAGGCTACCTGCCTCTAGGTTACCTGCTGCTAGGCTACCTGCCTCTAGGTTACCTGCTGCTAGGCTACCTGCCTCTAGGTTACCTGCTGCTAGGCTACCTGCCTCTAGGTTACCTGCTGCTAGGCTACCTGCTGCTAGGCTACCTGCCTCTAGGTTACCTGCTGCTAGGCTACCTGCCTCTAGGTTACCTGCTGCTAGGCTACCTGCCTCTAGGTTACCTGCTGCTAGGTTACCTGCTGCTAGGCTACCTGCCTCTAGGTTACCTGCTGCTAGGCTACCTGCCTCTAGGTTACCTGCTGCTAGGCTACCTGCCTCTAGGTTACCTGCTGCTAGGCTACCTGCCTCTAGGTTACCTGCTGCTAGGCTACCTGCCTCTAGGTTACCTGCTGCTAGGCTACCTGCCTCTAGGTTACCTGCTGCTAGGCTACCTGCCTCTAGGTGACCTGTCGCCCATCATACAACCCTGTAACTATCAGTCCATAAAAAATAAAAAATAAACTCTAAATATTTCCCAAGAGGTCACAAAAAAGAAGTGGTCATCTGAAAATATTCTCCCAGTATTTTGGGGAACAGTAACATCATAAGAAGGATGATAACCTCACGATAACCTTAAGGGAACGTTCCATAATATCCAGGAAACCGTTTGAGCTCATCGAACAGTGGCTTAAGCCTGATGGAAGGACGTCACGCCTAGCTGACTGCTCTCCCATCATCAGACAGCCATGGTGGCAACGTCCATTTAGTACATAGGTGGTGTCAGCAGGCGTTCTATGTATTCAGGAGATAGAAAGCTGCCTGCCACTCTCCCTGCCGAGATACTGGCTCCCCTTAATCATAGTTTTCATTCCAGTACATTGAAATTTAGTTGCCCAAGGACAATGACATAAATAACAGAGGCTTTGTGAGATTTTTACCTGCTGCTACCAAACTTCGCACATTAGGGAGGAGCCACGGGACAAAGAGGAGGTGGTCATCTGTGAAAATGTATAATCATTTGTTACATAGGCTAGGGGGCTGGAGCCGAGCAGGGGAGGCATGAAGGCACACGCATCCATAAAGTGCCGCAGGAAGGCTCCTAAATGAAAAGTCATGTGAATTTCTGTATCTTGTCACAAAGTAATGAGGAGCTAAGGCTGTACACAGCGTTCACTCTCAATCTGAGGGGAGCTGGTAACGCTGTGGCCTGATGTATGGCCTCAAATCGGAGAGGAATTGATCTGTGTTCAACGCAGGGTGAAGGGAAGGGAACATGCTTGGGTGGACTCAACTCAACACCAGGGTTTTTCTTTTGTTGCAGAAGTGCCGTCTCTTATTCAAGCTGGCAGTATTTCTTACATAAAGTCTGTATCTGAGTACATGCTGATCTGGGATCAGGTTCTCCCCGTCCATATAATCTTATTCGTTATGATCTAAAAGGCTAAACTGATCCTAGATCCACATTCTTACTCTTAGACTCTTTGTGAAATGGGCCCTGGTGTAAGCGTCTACTTTATTTAACATTTAAGTCATTTAGCAGATGCTCTTATCCAGAGCGACTTACAAATTGGTGCATTCACCTTTATGGGTAGAGCTTTATTTCAGCTGGTAGAGCACAGCGCTTGTAACGCCAGGGTAGTGGGTTCGATCCCCGGGACCACCCATACACAAAATTTATGCACGCATGACTGTAAGTCGCTTTTGATAAAAGTGTCTATTATTATTATTATTATTATTATTATTATTATTATTATTATTATTATTATTATTATTATTATTATTATTATTATTATTATTATTATATTATTATGGGGGGGGGGGGGTAGAAGGATTACTGTTATATCAAAGTTATCCATTTGTTCTGACTGCAATGTTTTGGTGTAATTGGTCTGGTTTTGACCCCATCTCTATTGAATTGGGCGCTGCTGTGATTCGGACTACCTACTTCTCCAGCTAGGAAACATAGCATTTCCCCCCTGTTTATTCAAACGGGGGGTTCTTTTTTGTGTTGTGTTGCACCACATTTCTCAAGGGTGATTATATGTTTTTTGCGAACACAATGTTTGTTGGCTTTAACTTTTTGAACAAACAATCGTTCCCTAATTAGTTTGGTTGTAATTAATTCAGGCATTTCATTTGATGTATATTTAGGAATACTTTAAAAAGCAACAATGCCAATCGTTTGCATAAATTTTTAACATTTTACTGCAGAGTTCAAAAGAAAACCGGGTCCTAATTAGAAAAACACACAATGCGTTTAAATAATACGGTCAATGTTTTAAAACGAGTTTTTAACTGAAAACTAACTGAATTAACATTTTAAACAATCCATCATTGTTTTGATGCCACTTATTCTTAACTCAATTATATTCTAATTGATCATTTTTCTGTAATGTTCGAGATGTTTTCCCACTTTGTTCGCTACACAACAAGAGATGAATTGCAAATAAGAGAAATTATCGCATACATAATAATCAATTTGCAACAAGGAGGAAATTGCAATTCTAATCCAATACAAATGACCTCCTACTGTCTCTGGGTATAGTTTTTTCTTGGTGCGGCAACAAACCTTTGGTGTCTTAACTATGAGAACATCTGTTATAAAAACAACTCTGTAAAGAATGATATTGCCAAGTGGGTTAAAATGTACCTTTCTCATGATCTAAAATTATTTAAGAATAACGTTAGTGTTATAATTTTTTGAGAAAGTAAAAATAATAAAATGATTTTAGTGATATTAATAATAATAATTTTAATAATAATTTTTATTTGAGTTATTTTCACTAATAACTTGTGTTATTTTCGAGAAAGCTGAAGGTTACACCTCCTGGTGCATCCAATTTGTTTTGCGCATAATAATAATAATAATATTAATAATAATAATAATAATAATAATAACAATATGCCATTTATCCAAAGCGACTTACAGTCAATATGTGGCCATCGGAGTGGACGGATGAAGAGGACAGATGTCCTAAGATGGCACCAGACAGACAGAGGGCAGTCCCTGTGGACAGAAGCAGGACCAGAGGAGTTGGCCGGAAGCCTGGGTTGGAGGTGCCATCGTACAGGCTACCGAGCCTGTCAACGCAAATGCGGCTCCCAAATCATGTTGTCAATGGTGATGCATCGAGATATCGCTCTGGCAAATTGGATGTTCCAAACTTGCAGTTGATTGATGCCCCGACCACGTCGTCTCCTCGAGGTGTCGTCTAACCACCGAGAGATCAGACTAGAGAAAATAAGCAACAAAAAAAAAAGAGACTATGTTCTTTTAGAGCGTCAAAATGGATACAAGTTTGTGTGAGGTGGACTCGAGGAGTCTCATCTGACGTTAGGCCCAAACTCAGGAATTGATCGAAAAATGTTTCCATAAAAAAAAAAAAAAAAAACGATTTTGAGGCAGAAGCGGTGACTGCGTTCCACAGTCCTCCTTTGTGAATCATGTCTCCTCACTTTGCCTATTAAGGTTGGAGAAGTGCATTATGGGGTGAAGGTAAATGCACAGCGTATACATTCAATAAAGACCACAATAGGAATAATGGAACATTTCTACTTGTTCAGGGCCCAGAAATATGCCCTTTATGTGCCCAAGGGGATCCCATTGTTGCGTGCCCAGAACTAGCCTCAGAGTGAACCTGAAGTATCTTCCTTTCATTGTTCTCTCTGGCCTCCTCGACTGATTTTTATCAATAAACTCCTACGCGTATCTGTCTGTGAGTGTGTCTGCATTCCCCTGTCTGCCAGCGAACACAAATTGAACATGGCCATTTGAGAGTGAAATATTTCTGTTCCATAAAGCCAGAGAAAACCTTGGGTTTCAGATCGGCTCGAAGATGAACACCGCGCCGCCGAGTTGCTTCTCTCGCGGAAGAGCCCCCAGTTTGACAAAGTTCTACATTCTTAACAAAAACAGCCTTTTGCACATTTCCCTTTCCATAGTGTAAAATATGTGTAAATACGTGGAAATACCTTCCATGTAAATACGTTATTCATGTTATTCATGATGTGAGATGATAAAAGAGAGAGAAGATTGTAACAACTTTTTTATCTCTTTTTTTTTTTTTTTTTTTCTTCCTGTGTCTACGGCCTGTTCATCTTCCTGATGTATGGGGTTTACAACACAGAGGTAAGTCTGCATGGTGTCTCAAGGCTGTGAATGAGAGAAATGACACGTTTCTGATGGGCTCGCTCTGCTTTAAAAGGCGGCAACAGGGGTGGGGGGGGGGGGTTCCACATGAGTGTACCACTGCCCTTCATGCTTGGGCTAACTTATATGCATCCAGCCACCGCCATTAAACACTGACACGGCCGGTACTCAGCCTAGCCATTCCTCAGCCACATTGGCTAATATTTCACTGCCTCTTTAAGTTTTTTTTAACTCCTATATTTAGCATCCTGACAATATGGCTACTGGAGGATCTAAAGGGACTGGGGGATCTAGAGGGACTGGGGGATCTAAAGGGACTGGAGGATCTAGAGGGACTGGAGGATCTAGAGGGACTGGAGGATCTAGAGGGACTGGAGGATCTAGAGGGACTGGAGGATCTAGAGGGACTGGGGGATCTAGAGGGACTGGGGGATCTAGAGGGACTGGGGGATCTAGAGGGACTGGAGGATCTAGAGGGACTGGAGGATCTAGAGGGACTGGAGGATCTAGAGGGACTGGGGGATCTAGAGGGACTGGAAGATCTAGAGGGACTGGAGGATCTAGAGGGACTGGAGGATCTAGAGGGACTGGAGGATCTAGAGGGACTGGGGGATCTAGAGGGACTGGGGGATCTAGAGGGACTGGAGGATCTAGAGGGACTGGAGGATCTAGAGGGACTGGGGGATCTAGAGGATCTAGAGGGACTGGAGGATCTAGAGGGACTGGGGGATCTAGAGGATCTAGAGGGACTGGAGGATCTAGAGGGACTGGAGGATCTAGAGGGTCTGGAGGATCTAGCTCTTTGTGGATGGCGAAAACAATATGGCTACTTTCAAATCAAATCTTATTTGTCTCGTGGCGAATACAAATGGTGTAGACTTGACCGTGAAATGCTTGCTTCCGAGCCCTTCCCAACAATGCAGAGTTTAAAAACAAAATAGAACACGAGGAATAAAATTAAAGGGAGTACCAGATCAATGTAGAGGTATGAGCTATTGAGGTAGATATGTACATGAAGGCAGGGTAAAGTGACTAGGCATCAGGATAGATAATAATAAGGTATTTGAGGTAGATATGTACATAAAGGCAGGGTAAAGTGACTAGGCATCAGGATAGATAATAATAAGGTATTTGAGGTAGATATGTACATGAAGGCAGGGTAAAGTGACTAGGCATCAGGATAGATAATAATAAGGTATTTGAGGTAGATATGTACATGAAGACAGGGTAAAGTGACTAGGCATCAGGATAGATAATAATAAGGTATTTGAGGTAGATATGTACATAAAGGCAGGATAAAGTGACTAGGCATCAGGATAGATATTAATAAGGTATTTGAGGTAGATATGTACATGAAGGCAGGGTAAAGTGACTAGGCATCAGGATAGATAATAATAAGGTATTTGAGGTAGATATGTACATGACAGCAGGGTAAAGTGACTAGGCATCAGGATAGATAATAATAATAAGGTATTTGAGGTAGATATGTACATGAAGGCAGGGTAAAGTGACTAGGCATCAGGATAGATAATAATAAGGTATTTGAGGTAGATATGTACATGACGGCAGGGTAAAGTGACAAGGCATCAGGATAGATAATAATAAGGTATTTGAGGTAGATATGTACATGAAGGCAGGGTAAAGTGACTAGGCATCAGGATAGATAATAATAAGGTATTTGAGGTAGATATGTACATGACAGCAGGGTAAAGTGACTAGGCATCAGGATAGATAATAATAATAAGGTATTTGAGGTAGATATGTACATGACAGCAGGGTAAAGTGACTAGGCATCAGGATAGATAATAATAATAAGGTATTTGAGGTAGATATGTACATGAAGGCAGTGTAAAGTGACTAGGCATCAGGATAGATAATAATAAGGTATTTGAGGTAGATATGTACATGACGGCAGGGTAAAGTGACAAGGCATCAGGATAGATAATAATAAGGTATTTGAGGTAGATATGTACATGAAGGCAGGGTAAAGTGACTAGGCATCAGGATAGATAATAATAAGGTAGTTGAGGTAGATATGTACATGAAGGCAGGGTAAAGTGACTAGGCATCAGGATAGATAATAATAAGGTATTTGAGGTAGATATGTACATAAAGGCAGGGTAAAGTGACTAGGCATCAGGATAGATAATAATAAGGTATTTGAGGTAGATATGTACATGAAGGCAGGGTAAAGTGACTAGGCATCAGGATAGATAATAATAAGGTAGTTGAGGTAGATATGTACATGAAGGCAGGGTAAAGTGACTAGGCATCAGGATAGATAATAATAAGGTATTTGAGGTAGATATGTACATGAAGGCAGGGTAAAGTGACTAGGCATCAGGATAGATAATAATAAGAGTAAAATAAAGAACAGAGTAGCAGCAAATGAGTGTAAAAGTGTATGTGAGTGTATGGATTTTGTGTGAGTGTCAATGTAGTTTGTGAGTGTGTGTATATGGTGTGTATATATAGTCTAGTGAGTGCGTAGGGTCAGTGCAAGATGGGGTCTGACACCGCCTGGTATAGAGGTCCTAGATGACGGGGAGCCCGGCCCCAGTGATGTACGGGGCTGTCCGCACCACCTTCTGTTGCGCTTTGCGTTCGAGGACGGTGAATTTGCCATACCAAGCGGTGATGCAGCCAGTCAAGATGCTCTCGATGGTGCAGCTGTATAACTTTCTGAGGATCCGAGGGCCCATCTTTTCAGCCTCCTAAGGGGGAAGAGGCGCTGCCGTGCCCTCTTCACGACTTTACGGGTGTGTGTGGCCATGTTAAGGCCTAGTGTTGTGGACGCCAAGGAACTTGAAGCTCTCGACCCTCTCCACAAAAGCCCCGTCGACATGGATGAGGGCATGCTCTCCCCTCTCCTATAGTCCACGATCAGCTCCTTGGTCTTACTGATGTTGTGGGAGAGGTTGTTGTCCCGGAACCACACTGCTAAGTCTCAGCATACGGGGAGGAGGTCTGTCTCATCGGCGTCTGTGATCAGGCCTACCACCGTCGTGTTGTCAGCAAACTTGATGATGACGTTGGAGTCGTGTGTGGCCACACAGTTGTGGGTGAACAGGGAGTACAGGAGGGGACTAAGCACACCCCCTGTGGGGCCCACGTGTTGAAGGTCAGCGTGGTGGTGTTGTTGCCTACCCTCACCACCTGTGGCCGGCCCGTCAGGAAGTCCAGGATCCAGTTGCAGAGGGAGGGGTTCAGTCCCAGCTGTGGTCTATGAACAGCGTTCTCACATAGTTATTTCCCCGCTTGTCTAGATGTGGAAAGGGCAGTGTGAAGTGCAATTGAGATTGTGTCATCTGTGGATCTGTTGGGGCGGTATGCGAATTGGAGTGGGTCCAGGTAGACTTGGATGATGGTGTTGAAGTGTGTTCATGACCAGCCTTTCAAAGCACTTCATAATTCATGATGTGAGTACTACAGGGCGATAGTCATTTAGGCAGGTTACCTTGGAGCAGTTGGGAACAGGGAAAATGATGGTCATCTTGAAACATGTTGGGAATACAGACTGGGACAAGGAGAGATTGAAAATGGTTTGGGAGTTCTGCATCACTGGGTAACTCACAGCTTGGTTTCCCTTTGTAATCCGTTATCGTCTGTAAGCTCTGCCACATACGACGAGTGTCTGAGCCGGTGTAATAGGATTCCACCTTCCCCCTATATTGTCCTTTTGCATGTTTGATGTCTCATCTGAGGTTATAGTGGGCTTTCTTGCATGCGTCCATGTCCGTGTCCCGTTCCTTGTAAGCAGTAGCTCTAGCCTTTAGCCCAGCGTGGATATTGCCTGTAATCCATGTTTTTTGGTTTGCATACAGTCTTATAGTCACTTTGGAGATGACATCGTCTATGTATTTATTGATGAAGCCGTGACTGTTGTGGTAAACTCCTCAATGCTATCGAATGAATCCCGGAACGTAGTCTGTACTAGCAAAATAGCCTTGCCTCGTGTCTGCTTCATCCGACCACTTCCATATTGAGCGCATCACTCGTACTTCCTGTTTTGATCTTTTGTTTGTAAACCGGAAGCAGGAGAATGGAGTCATAGTTAGATTTGCCAAAGGGAATGCCTCTTCAACGGTGCCTCTTCAACCTCAGGAGGCTAAAGAAATAAGACCTTCACAAACTTCTACATTGAGAGTATCCTGTTGGGCTGTATCACCGCCTGGTACAGCAATTGCACCGTCCGCAACTGCAGGGCTCTCCAGAGGGTGGCACCATCATCTGGGGAAGGTTACCAAAACATTTCTGCAGCATTGAAGGTCCCCAAGAACACAGTGGCCTCCATCACTCTTAAATGGAAGAAGTTTGGAACCAGCATGACTTTTCCAAGAGCTGGCCGCCTGGCCAAACTGAGCAATCGGGGGAGAAGGACCTTGGTCAGGGAGGTGACCAAGAACCAGATGGTCACTCTGACAGAGCTCTACAGTTCCTCTGTGGAGATGGGAGAACCTTCCAGAAGGACAACCATCTCTGCAGCACTCCAACAATCAGGCCTTTATGGTAGAATGGCCAGACGGAAGCCTCTCCTCAGTAAAAGGCACATGTGTGCTAACATAATTGCAAAAGGGTTTTCTAATGATCAATTAGCCTTTTAAAATGATAAACTTGGATTAGCAAACAAAACGTGCCATTGGAACACAGGACTGATGGTTGCTGATAATGGGCCTCTGTACGCCTATGTAGATATTCCATATAAATTCAGCAGTTTCCAGCTACAATAGCCATTTACAACATTAACAATGTCTACACTGTATTTCTGATCAATTTTATGTTATTTTAATGGACAATTTTTTTGAACGGTAGTGTATATTCAGGACTCGTGACGTTGCTTGTTCTGATATTTCTTAATTTCTTTCTTTTTACTTTTTGGTTTATGTGGGTATTGTTTTGTATTGTTGGGTATTAATACTGCTCTGTTGGGGCTAGAAACACAAGCATTCCACTGCACCTCCGCTAACATCTGCAAATCTCTGTATGTGACCAATAAACTTTGATTTGACAATACAGTAGCCCTATTGTTGTCACAGGCTGTTGTCCTTCACAGTGACTGATTTGGTTTTCAGTAGAAGAATACTTCACTGAAATAATAATGATGTATTTTTTTGACTGAAGACAAAATAACATCCAACCTTAAGTGTCATTTCTTGGCATTGTCTTAAAAAAAAAAAAAAAAAAAGTTTACAACTATTATCACACAGGAATAACCATTTTATTATATACATTTATATACAGTACCAGTCAAAAGTTTGAACACACCTACTCATTCAAAGTTTTTTCTTTATTTTTACTCTTTTCTATAATGTGTGAGAACCCATGTACACGTTCTGCTTTTTAAATGTAAAATAAATAAATAAAGGAAATGTAATTTATTCTTATTTTCACGTCCTCTTGACTCTTATTTTATTTTCTGGCCTTTTAAAAAAAATGTTTACGTCGTTCAAAGGTGTGACAGAATACGCTGGTAGTATAACGTTTCGCCCCCATGACACCGAAAGATTGTTTAATAGAACAAATTTGAATGGAACGATCAACGTTTTGTGTGTGTGTGTGTGTGTGTGTGTGTGTGTGTGAGAGACTTGGGGTAAAGCAGATCATTAAGGAGCGGAAGGGAGAGCCAAGAGTGAGACGGCGTGTTCTGTCTGCTCTCGTTAATGCAAACCAGCCCAAATCGCCAGGGACGGTAACATCCAGTCACCTCCCGTTGGATTAGATTAACGCAGATGTGACGAAAGGGGAGGGAGAGAGCGGGATGAATTTGTATCTTTAAGTGTTGACATTCATCTCTTCTTCCGATGAGATGTGTGGAGAGGAGCAGGTCAAGTTGCCAGATTGTATCAGATCGTATCATGTTGGCTAATAGACACATTAGTGTAGGTATATACAGTGGTGTGAAAAAGTGTTTGCCCCCTTTCCTGATTTTTTTATTTTGTCACTCTTGTTTTCCTTTAATAATAACAACCTTCATTTCAAAACTGCAGTTTGTGTTTACTTGTGTTATCTTTGACTAATATTTACATTTGTTTGATGATCTGAAACATTTAAGTGTGACAAACAAGTAACAAATCAGGAAGGGGGCAAACACTTTTTCACACCACTGTAATTACATATAGATTCATAAGATCTCTATGGGTGTAGGCACCAGTGGATTATATCAAGGTAACACGTTATAATAATGTTCAGTAATACATCATTTATTATAAAGTGTAACCCAGGATGATTATTTGAGAACAGTGATAGATTATATATGTATTATCTATACTGAACAAAAAATATAAATGAATACATACAACATTTTCAACGATTTTACCAAGTTACAGTTGATATAAGGAAATCAGTCAATTGACATAAATTCATTAGGCCCTAATCTATGGATTTCACATTACTGGACATAGGCCCACCTACTTGAGCCAGGCCCACCCACTGGGGAGCCAAGCCCAGCCAATCAGAATTAGTTTTTCCCTATAAAAGGGCTTTATTACAGACATAAATACTCCTCAGTTTCATCAGCTGTCCAGGTGGCTGGTCTCAGACGATCCCGCAGGTGTAGAAGCCGGATGTGGAGGTCCTGGGCTGGCGTGGTTACACGTGGTCGGCGGTTGTGAGGCCAGTTGGACGTACTGCCAAATTCTCTAAAATGACGTTGGAGGTGGCTTATGGTAGAGAAATGAACATTCAATTCTCTGGCAACATCTCTAGTGGACATTCCTGCAGTCAGTATGCCAATTGCACACTCCCACAAAACATGAGACATCTGTTGCATTGTGTTGTGTGACCTTTTATTGTCCCCAGAACAAGGTGCACCTGTGTAATGATCATGCTGTTTAATCAGCTTCTTGATATGCCACACCACAGGTGGATAAAGGTGGAAAATGCTCTTCTTGTTAATACAGAAGTTCCTCAGATTTCGTAATTAGAAAAACAAGATGTTGCATATATTAAACCCATTGATGTTACACTCCCATTGCAAGATACAGTATATTTAATGACACAAATAAATAATTGTATGATTTATTCCAATTAGCTTTTCCTCCTTGGTCATCTCGTTCTCCTCCACTTTAATTACATTTGATTTAAATCAACTCCAAGTGTTTCATGTGCTAATTGTTTTTTTTCTCTCGAATATTTACGTCGGAATCCCGCAGTTCCATCACTGCGAAATCTCGAGGCAACGAGCCTTAACGGCATAACAATTGTCTAAAACAATGCCTTTCCCTTCACTGTCAAATGATTAATTAGGTCAATGTCACGTAATTACCTCGGCTTTGATGCAAACGAAAACACCAGGATTTCCATTAAATAGCATATAGTTAAACCTTATCTAAATGTATCTCAAACGCTCTGCAAGTCAATGTCACGTAATTGCCTCGGTTTTGATACAAAAAATAATAATACGAGGATTTCTCCTTGAATTGCGCTTGGTAAACATGATCTAAACACGCTCTGCATCGCGTCAAGATGAAAAGGGATGTGGAATATGGCATGTCTGTTGATTCTGCCTGTCAGGATGATTAGGGATGTGGAATATGGCATGTCTGTTGATTCTGCCTGTCAGGATGATTAGGGATGTGGAATATGGCATGTCTGTTGATTCTGCCTGTCAGGATGATTAGGGATGTGGAATATGGCATGTCTGTTGATTCTGCCTGTCAGGAGCCTGCTGCTCTCTTCATAATGGGTGTATGTTATGTTCAGTGATGGTGTGTATGCAAAACATCCCCCACACGCCACACACACACATATACTTCGGTAAAGCATCATACATTATGACATGCCGCGTCCTAATGAAGCCATAAGACGTAATCCATATTCACTAACAGGGTTTCTGGGGGTGGTGGGCTGTCCGGTGGTTGGTGGGCTGTCCGGTGGGTGGTGGGCTTTCCGGGGGTGGTGGGCTGTCCTGGGGGTGGTGGGCTGTCCGGTGGGTGGTGGGCTGTCCGGTGGGTGGTGGGCTTTCCGGGGGTGGTGGGCTTTCCGGGGGTGGTGGGCTGTCCTGGGGGTGGTGGGCTTTCCTGGGGGTGGTGGGCTTTCCGGGGGTGGTGGGCTGTCCTGGGGGTGGTGGGCTGTCCGGTGGGTGGTGGGCTGTCCGGTGGGTGGTGGGCTTTCCGGGGGTGGTGGGCTTTCCGGGGGTGGTGGGCAGGGCCGGGGGCTGGGCCGGGGGGTGGTGGGCTGTCCGGTGGGTGGTGGGCTTTCCGGGGGTGGTGGGCTTTCCGGGGGTGGTGGGCTGTCCTGGGGGTGGTGGGCTGTCAGGTGGGTGGTGGGCAGGGCCAGGGTCTGGGCCTGGGGGTGGTGTGCTGGACCGGTGGGCTGGGCCGGGCTCGGTTGTGCTGGGTTGGGGGGGTGGTGGGCTGACGAGTGCAGGAGCCCGTTTATACGGTGACAGCAAGCAGGCTCATTGGAGCAAACGACATTCGACAGAAATGCTTCAGAGTTACAGTTGTAAACAGGATGGATAGAATACAGATTTGTGAAGCCTCTATAATTATTTTATAAGCATGTATGTATGAAGGAACATATCTGCCATAATTAGAAATAAATAAATGTGGACATAAATAGATAAATACATGAATAAATGAATGCACACATAAATACATAATTATTGTAATCATTAATCCCACTTTTTTTTTCTTCGTTTTAGTCATTCATATAATTTATTATTGATTCATTTCTGTATTTATTCCTCCACTATGATGAGGGGGTGTCAAGCAAACGTACAGTAGTTATGTATCAATATGATATCACCTTTTTTGGGGGGTGAAAATTTGAGATAAAATGGATGATATGTTGCACCATAAACACCAAAAAAGAACAAATGGAATGTTGTCCTTGCTGGACGGGAACACTGAGCCATTGGCTGCACCAGGTGGCGGTGTTACGAGTGGGTTGCTTTTCACAATAAGGCACCGGACTACAGCCATATCGTTTTGAACCTAGATGAAGACCGAGAGACTGGAGTAGGCAAGAAGGAGTTGACCGGGATTGGCCAGCAAATCATGGTAAACTAATGTTACTGACTGAGTAACTATCTTGGCTACAACTTGTAGTCGAGTTGACTAGCTAGCTGCGTTTTACAGCTGGACTCTCAGTTATCTAGCTAGCCACGGTTCCTAAATATCTGTCAGATGTAAAGCAAGAAGGGTCATGGCATGTGTCAGAAGCAAACCATGTTGACTAGCTCACGTTAGCTCAATCACTTATAAATACACTGCTCAAAAAAATAAAGGGAACACTAAAATAACACATCCTAGATCTGAATGAATGAAATAATCTTATTAAATACTTTTTTCTTTACATAGTTGAATGTGTTGACAACAAAATCACACAAAAATTATAAATGGAAATCAAATGTATCAACCCATGGAGATCTGGATTTGGACTCACACTCAAAATTAAAGTGGAAAACCACACTACAGGCTGATCCAACTTTGATGTAATGTCCTTAAAACAAGTCAAAATGAGGCTCAGTAGTGTGTGTGGCCTCCACGTGCCTGTATGACCTCCCTACAACGCCTGGGCATGCTCCTGATGAGGTGGCGGATGGTCTCCTGAGGGATCTCCTCCCAGACCTGGACTAAAGCATCTGCCAACTCCTGGACAGTCTGTGGTGCAACGTGGCGTTGGTGGATGGAGCGAGACATGATGTCCCAGATGTGCTCAATTGGATTCAGGTCTGGGGAACGGGCGGGCCAGTCCATAGCATCAATGCCTTCCTCTTGCAGGAACTGCTGACACACTCCATCCACATGAGGTCTAGCATTGTCTTGCATTAGGAGGAACCCAGGGCCAACCGCACCAGCATATGGTCTCACAAGGGGTCTGAGGATCTCATCTCGGTACCTAATGGCAGTCAGGCTACCTCTGGCGAGCACATGGAGGTCTGTGCGGCCCCCCAAATAAATGCCACCCCACACCATGACTGACCCACCGCCAAACCGTTCATGCTGGAGGATGTTGCAGGCAGCAGAACATTCTCCACGGCGTCTCCAGACTCTGTCACATCTGTCACGTGCTCAGTGTGAACCTGCTTTCATCTGTGAAGAGCACAGGGCACCAGTGGCGAATTTGCCAATCTTGGTGTTCTCTGGCAAATGCCAAACGTCCTGCACGGTGTTGGGCTGTAAGCACAACCCCCACCTGTGGACGTCGGGCCCTCATACCACCCTCATGGAGTCTGTTTCTGACCGTTTGAGCAGACACATGCACATTTGTGGCCTGCTGGAGGTCATTTTGCAGGGCTCTGGTAGTGCTCCTCCTGCTCCTCCTTGCACAAAGGCGGAGGTAGCGGTCCTGCTGCTGGGTTGTTGCCCTCCTACGGCCTCCTCCACGTCTCCTGATGTACTGGCCTGTCTCCTGGTAGCGCCTCCATGCTCTGGACACTACGCTGACAGACACAGCAACCCTTCTTGCCACAGCTCGCATTGATGTGCCATCCTGGATGAGCTGCACTACCTGAGCCACGTGTGGGTTGTAGACTCCGTCTCATGCTACCACTAGAGTGAAAGCACCACCAGCATTCAAAAGTGACCAAAACATCAGCCAGGAAGCATAGGAACTGAGAAGTGGTCTGTGGTCACCACCTGCAAAACCAGTCCTTTATTGGGGGTGTCTTGCTAATTGCCTATAATTTCCACCTGTTGTCTATTCCATTTGCACAACAGCATGTGAAATGTATTGTCAATCAGTGTTGCTTCCTAAGTGGACAGTTTGATTTCACAGAAGTGTGATTGACTTGGAGTTACATTGTGTTGTTTAAGTGTTCCCTTTATTTTTTTGAGCAGTGTATAATGGATACTTAATTAATAGGGTTGTCATTGAACTAGCTAGCTAGCTACCTACCTAGGCTAATTCTCGACATCATCCATATTTTGACACAGTTTGGTTACAAAATTAGGTCTCAACAATCACAGGCATGTAAACTAGCAGCTAGCTAACTACAATCAAATGAGGAGCATGATGTCATGATGGAATAAGTCACTTATGTGAAGCTAGCCACAATACGAATTAGCCACAATAGTGGAATTTGCTTTTTGCCTTAGCAGTTGTTAGTGAGATGAGACATGGTGCCATAATATAAATAATAGCTTAGCTAGCTATAAATTCCCACATATACCATATAATGTATCGTAGCCATTATCACAAATTGACATGCATACTTTTAATCAGCTCTAGTGTTGTCATTTAGACTTGAATGTGAAATAGGCAAACTGATACATGAATCCTAAATACAGGTACCGTTTTATTTAGTTAATCTCTGCAGGTTTGTCATCTGATTTCTTGGAGCCTGGTGGAGATGGCTGCAACCATACTACAAGGCAGGACATTTCTCTGCATCCAGTTTGAGGCTTACAACCAGCAGGAACATGGAGCACTCTGTGTCAGTAAGTCATGATATTGTTTTCCTTTACATTGCATCATCCTAGGCAGGAGGCCCTTGGGCAGTGAGGGTCAGGGCTCTCTTTCTAAGACACTCGCTACCTCTAGCCGTCTCTTTCCAGGTGCTACATAGATAGAATGGTCCTCCAGAGCATTCTGGCCAACTACCTGCGGTCTCTCCAGAGGACAGAGAAGTAAGCTCCACTCATAGTAGTATACTGTGTAAACCTACTTCACTATGGCAGTCTGCCTGTGTGACAACATAACATATTATCCAGGGCCACTGGTTGGATTGGATTTACTGTACACATCAAACTCATGCTCTCTTCTCCCTGCAAAAGTCTCCCAGACTAATGTGTCCATCCCCCTGTCCCCAGGTGTGTCTGCTGGGCTACGGAACTCTAGAGCAGCACATCAACAATGAGTCTGCTGGGCTACGGAACCCTAGAGCAGCACATCAACAATGAGTCTGCTGGGCTACGGAACTCTAGAGCAGCACATCAACAATGAGTCTGCTGGGCTACGGAACTCTAGAGCAGCACATCAACAATGAGTCTGCTGGGCTACGGAACTCTAGAGCAGCACATAAAAAAACCTGTCACCCTGTTGTCAGCTATCTGCAGACAATTCCCTGAGGAAGGATGTGTCAAGGGCGACGTGTATGCGGTGAGCGAAGTCAAGCGCAGGACACAGAGCTACTGGCAGACGTACTTTACTAGTCAGTGAAGAACATACAAAACAAAACCCCCTAACAGGGAGGAAACAAATACACGCATACGACAACAGCGATGCCGACCATACGAGACACAAAACAATAACACACAATTACCAAACGAGAGACATGGGTAAATATAGGGACTACAATCAAACATAATAGCATACAGGTGTAACCACTCAAGACAGAACAAGACAAACACCGAAACATCGATCGGCAGCAGCTAGTACTCCGGGGACGACGAACACCGAAGCCTGCCCGAGCAAGGAGGAGGAGCAGCCTCGGCAGAATCCGTGACAGTACCCCCCCCCCCCCCTTGACACGCGGCTCCAGCCGTGCGCCGACCCCGGCCTCGGGGACGGCCAGGAGGACTGGGAGCAGGGCGAGTCGGATGACTCCGGTGGAAATCCGTCAACAGGGAGGGATCTAGGATGTCCCTCCTAGGGACCCAGCACCGTTCCTCCGGACCGTACCCCTCCCACTCCACGAGATACTGCAGACCCCCCATCCGACGCCTCGAATCCACAATGGAACGGACTGAGTACGCCGGAGCCCCTTCGATGTCTAGTGGGGGCGGAGGAGCCTCTCGTATCTCATTCTCCTGGAGTGGACCAGCTACCACCGACCTGAGGAGAGACACATGGAACGAGGGGTTAATGCGGTAATTTATGGGCAGTTGTAACCTATAACATACCTCGTTCAATCTCCTCAGGACTTTAAATGGCCTCACAAACCGCCGACCCAGCTTCCGGCAGGGCAGGCGAAGGGGCAGGTTTTGGGTCGAGAGCCAGACCCGATCTCCAGGTGCATAAACCGGACCCTCACCGCGTGGCGATTGGTGCTCGCCTTTTGCCTACTGATAGCCCGCTGCAGATGGACATGCGCAGCGTTCCATGTTTCCTCCGAGCGCCGAAACCACTAATCCACCGCAGGAGCCTCGATCTGGCTCTGATGCCAGGGTGCCAGGACCGGCTGATACCCCAACACACACTGAAAAGGCGTAAGATTAGTGGAGGAGTGGCGAAGTGAGTTTTGGGCTATCTCTGCCCAGGGGATATAACCTGACCACTCCTCCTGCCGGTCCTGGCAATAGGACCTCAGAAACCTACCCACATCCTGGTTTACTCTCTACACCTGCCCATTACTCTCAGGGTGAAAACCTGAGGTAAGGCTAATCGAGACCCCCAAACGTTCCATAAACGCCCTCCAGACTCTAGAGGTGAACTGGGGACCCCGATCAGACACTATATCCTCAGGCACCCCGTAGTGCCGGAAGACGTGAGTAAACAGGGTGTCGGCCGTTTGTAGGGCTGTAGGGAGACCTGGCATCGGAATGAGACGGCAGGCTTTAGAAAACAGATCCACAACGACCAAGATCGTGGTATTCCCCTGGGAGGGGGGAAGGTCCGTGACAAAATCCACCGATAGGTGAGACCACGACCGTTGTGGAATGGGTAGGGGTTGTAACTTCCCTCTGGGCAGGTGTCTAGGCGCCTTACACTGAGCGCACACCGAGCAGGAAGAAACGTAAACCCTCACGTCCTTAGCCAAGGTGGGCCACCAGTACTTCCCGCTAAGGCAGTGCACCGTTCGACCAATACCCGGATGACCAGAGGAGGGTGACGTGTGAGCCCAATATATCAGTCGATCACGGACCTCGAGCGGCACGACCTCCGCCCCTCTGGACACTCTGGGGGAGTAGGGTCGGTACGTAACGCCCGCTCGATTTCCGCATCGACCTCCCACACCACCGGTGCCACTAGACAAGACTCCGGGAGTATGGGAGTGGGCTCAATGGATCTCTCCTCTGTGTCATATAGCCGGGACAGGGCGTCTGCCTTAGCGTTCTGTGACCCTGGTATATACGTGAGCTTAAATACGAACCGGGCAAGAAACATGGACCACCTAGCCTGACGAGGGTTCAGTCTCCTCGCTGCCCGGATGTACTCCAGGTTACGATGGTCAGTCAGAATGAGGAAAGGGTGTTTAGCCCCCTCAAGCCAATGCCTCCACACCTTCAGGGCTAGAACCACCGCTAGCAGCTCCCTGTCCCCCACGTCATAATTGCGTTCCGCCGGACTGAGCTTCTTGGAATAAAAAGCACAGGGGCGGAGTTTTGGAGGCGTGCCCGAGCGTTGAGACAGTATAGCACCTATCCCCGCCTCGGACGCATCCACCTCAACTTGGAACGCCAAAGAGGGGTCCGGATGTGCCAGCACCGGAACCGAGGTGAACAGGTTCTTCAGATGTCTAAACGCCCTGTCCGCCTCAGCCGACCACTGCATACGCACCGGGCCCCCCTTTAGCAGGGAGGTGATGGGAGCTGCTACCTGTCCAAAACCCAGGATAAACCTCCGGTAGTAATTGGCAAAACCCAAAAACCGCTGCACCTCCTTAACCGTGGTGGGAGTCTGCCAATTACGCATGGCTGAAACGCGGTCAATCTCCATCTCCACCCCTGACGCGGACAACCGATGTCCCAGGAAGGAGATGGACTCCTGGAAAAACAGGCATTTCTCCGCCTTCACATACAAGTCATGCTCCAACAGTCTACCCAGCACCCGACGCACCAGGGACACATGCTCGGCTTGTATAGCGAGTATATTAGAATGTCATCAATATACACCACTACACCCTGTCCATGCAAATCCCGGAAAATCTCATCCACAAATGATTGGAAGACTGAAGGAGCATTCATTAACCCGTATGGCATGACGAGATACTCATGGTGACCCGAGGTGGTACTAAATGCTGTTTTCCATTCATCTCCCTCCCTAATGCGCACCAGGTTGTAAGCGCTCCTGAGATCCAATTTTGTGAAGAATCGCGCCCCGTGTAATGACTCCGTTATACTCGCAATCAGAGGGAGAGGATAGCTGTATTTAATGGTAATCTGGTTAAGACCACGGTAATCAATACACGGGCGCAAACCCCCATCCTTCTTCTTCACAAAAAAGAAACTCGAGGACGCAGGGGAAGTGGACGGCCGTATGTATCCCTGTCCCAGAGATTCTGTGACGTATGTCTCCATAGCCGCCGTCTCCTCCTGAGACAGAGGATACACATGACTACGAGGAAGTGCAGCGCCTGCCTGGAGGTCTATCGCACAATCCCCCTGTCTATGAGGTGGTAATTGAGTCGCCTTCTTCTTACAGAAGACGAGTGCCAAATCTGCATACCCAGGAGGAATGTGCATTGCGGGCATTTGGTTCGGACTTTCCACCATCGTTGCCCCTACGGAAACACCTATACACCGCCCGACACACTGATCAGACCATCCCTTGAGAGCCCTCTGTTGCCATGAAATGTTGGGGTCATGAGATATTAACCAGGGAAGCCCCAACACCACGGGAAACGCAGGAGAGTCAATCAAATACAACTGTATAATCTCCTCATGACCCCCCTGTGTCTTCATCTTAAGTGGCGCTGTGACCTCCCTAATCAATCCCGACCCCAAAGGGCGGCTGTCTAGGGCATGGATGGGGAAGGGCACATCAACTGGTATAAGGGGAATCCGTAACTTACACGAGAAACAGCGATCGATAAAATTCCCAGCTGCGCCTGAATGGACTAGCGCCTTATGCTGGGAGTGAGAAGAAACCTCGGGATACACAACTTTAATACACATATGTACAACAGAGAGCTCTGGGTGAGTTGGGTGCTTACTCACCTGGAATGACTCATCAGTGCGTGGCCTGCTGCCTCGATCCCTAGGAGACCCTCCCCAGCACCGAAACGCAGTGTGTCCACTGCGGCCACAGTTGGTGCAGGGGACGGCCTCTCTCCTGGTCTCTCTCCTCTTCTCTCTAGCACCAGCACCCCCGAGCTCCATAGGGCTCAGCTCGGAGGTGCTGGGAGATGGAATGGACGGCCCCAACTCCGGACGTCCGCGGGTAGCCAACAGGGTATCTAGACGAATCGACATGTCCATCAGCTGATCGAAACTTAGGTTGGTGTCCCTGCAGGCCAACTCTCGGCGAACGTCCTCCCTTAGGCTGCACCTGTAGTGGTCGATGAGGGCCCTCTCATTCCATCCCGCATTGGCAGCCAGAGTCCGAAAGTCCAGTGCGAACTCCTGCGCGCTCCTCTTCCCCTGTCTGAGGTGGAACAGACGCTCACCCGCCGCTTTCCCCTCTGGGGGATGATCGAAAACCGCCCTGAAGCGGCGGGAGAACTCCGCATAGCTGACTGTAGCGGCGTCTATTCCCCTCCACTCGGCGTTGGCCCACTCCAGTGCCTTGCCGGACAGACAGGAGATGAGGGCGGAAACGCTCTCGTATCCTGAGGGCGCCGGGTGGATGGTGGCCAGGTAGAGTTCCACTTGGAGCAGGAAACCCTGACACCCGGCCGCGGTGCCATCATAAGCCCTCGGGAGCGAGAGCCGAATCCCACTGGACTCCGGAGGTGGAACGATGGGTATGGCAGATGGTGGTGGTATCGTTGGAGGAGGTGTGGGCAAAACTCCTCCTTCCCATCGCCTCAAGGTGTCCATCACCCCTTGCATGGCGGTGCCAAGATCCTGGATCATGGCCGCTTGGTGGATAACGCGCTCCTCCAGTGATCCCATTGGCACCGCCAATCCTGCTGACTCCATGAATGGTGTGTTATTCTGTCAAGGGCGACGTGTATGCGGTGAGCGAAGTCAAGCGCAGGACACAGAGCTACTGGCAGACGTACTTTACTAGTCAGTAAAGAGCATACAAAACAAAACCCCCTAACAGGGAAGAAAATAAATACACGCATACGACAACAGCAATGCCGACCATACGAGACACAAAACAATAACACTCAATTACCAAACGAGAGACATGGGTAAATATAGGGACTACAATCAAACATAATAGCATACAGGTGTAACCACTCAAGACAGAACAAGACAAACACCGAAACATTGATCGGCACCTTTGACCCACTGGAATTGTGATACAGTGAATTGTAAGTGAAAAAATCTGTCTGTAAACAATTGTTGGAAAAATTACTTGTGTCATGCACAAAGTAGATGTCCTAACTGACTTGCCAAAACTATAGTTTGTTAACAAGACATTTGTGGAGTGGTTGAAAAACTAGTTTTAATGACTCCAACCTAAGTGTATGTAAACTTCTGACTTCAACTGTATATCCCAGACAAGTAGACAAAATGAATATACAGTAAGTCAGTGATTGCGTCCGTAGCAGTTTGTATGAATTTGAGTGGTCACATACAGTACATGTTGACAGAACGGCTGTGAGACAGGGAGTGTTGCTGTACTCCCAGGTAAGGCCCTTCCTTCTGGTACCATTGAAGGCCACAGTATTCAGTCAGGCAGCTTAAAGATCCAGGCCCTTGTCATGCAGGGGCCTGATGAGGAGATGACAAATGCATTGTGACTTTCATCACCAAAGCCATGTTGTCATTTACTGCACATGTTGCTGAACAATTCAACCCTTTTTTAAATGTCACTGACATTGGTGATTTTAGCATGTCAATCTTGGTTGGGCAAACTCATAAAAATAAAATAATAAATGCATGCCAGGAAAGCCACAACACTAAACAATACTTTAGTTGCAATTTAACGGTGACAAACTGTGCCCACAAACTGTTAGGGCCTACACAAAGCTGTCCCAACAGCAAAGCTTTCTTTTCAGCACCATGGAGTGAATCCTTAACACCTGGCTATCAGTGGAGCCTTGTCTGGCAGCAAAACAGTTCATTCAGCCTCATTTACTGCCTTTTTTAAAAACAAAGCTGATATGGCTGACTTGCTTAAACAAATGTGGTTTCTACTGACAATTGAGATGTACAAACTATGGCATAAGGGGATGATGAGCGGATAAGAGGCTATCCGTAATTTCGATTAAGACATTAATGAGCGAGTTAGGACGGACGTTGTCAATATAACTATTTGTTCAGCACTTTTGAAATGTACAGCGACAGAATTCAGAACACGGGCCGTTCTTACTGTATTCTCCCTGTACACCAAGTCAGAACCCTAGGATAAATAAAGGGGGCATATAAGCAGACAATGAAATCTCTTACAATATTCGATGATGACATTCATCTGTAACAGGCTATAGGCTACATGTGCACCACCAAGTCAGAACAGTAGGCTAAGTTATGAGGGGGAAAGGGACAAAATTATTAGGGTGACACACATGGGCTACTAACAGCTTACTACACAACATACACTTAGTATTACTTTCTTGGCTACAGTATACATATCTCCCTGGCGTATTACATTTTTGGACTCACCGTTGTTGTGCTGTGCTTCTTGTGGGCAAATTTTATCATGAAACTTTGTCATCAAAGTCTGGCATTCTCTGGATTTATGGTGCTTTCAAGACAACTAGGAATTCTGAAAAAAAACAAGGTCGAATCATGACATCAGTGATCTTCAGGTTGGAGCTCTAGAAAGAGGCCAGAGTTCCCGACTTGGAATTCCGAGTTGGATGACCATTCAAAACTTATTTTCCCAATCGGAGCTCGTTTTTTTGAGAGTTCCCTGTTGTCTTGAACTCACTGAAGTCTGAGATTTCCCAGTTCAGAGTTTCCAGTTGTTTTGAAGTCAGAAGTCATGCTGGATTGACAGCATGGCCAATGTATTCAACCTTTTCTGGCCCATGGTGTTGCGTATGAATATTGATCATTTTAAGCTTGGAAAAGAGACCCTTAAACCCAGACTTGGACCACACACCTTTTCCACCGAAGAGCAGGCAGGGGATGAAAATAGTGAGTGCTTTGCAACGCTTGCAGTTAGCCATTGATTCCTTCCAAACCACTCATTGTTGAATTTGAGATTTCTAACTTGTTGTGTAATGTTTATGTCCAATGGCCGATGAGCACCAATACATTTTATCTATCATTTATTTTCAAATGACAAGGAATGAAAAGGATTTGCCAGTAGATTGTCGACGTGATTCATGATGACTGCTTGTCTAGCTTGCTAGCTAAGATTTTGAAAGTATGATGTTGACATGATCAGTCCAATCAAAGCTACGGTAGGTATAATGTGATTTGACGTCATTTTATCTGTGGCCACTGACCTTGAGCCTTTTTGGATGGGCACTTCTAATGTAAATCTATTGCAGCACTCAAGGGGTCTTGAACTTTCTAACTCTCCCTGTAGATTTCGCAGCGAAGTAGTGTCCCCATGAGTGACAGAACACTGAGCCAATCACGGCGCAACTAGAGAAGATTACCAACCCCTATGCTCTGTATTTCCGCTGGCTGCCCCTTCACTACAGAAACCATTCCGCAACTTTGCAAACGTTCAAGCGAACTGAACGCACCCCTGGTTTAGGGCCTAGTTGGAACAAAATCCTGCAGTACCTGCACCTATCCCTAATCAGATCCAGCCTGAACTGTGTGATGTAGTAAGGAGTTGTAGTTTCCAACAGGCCAATATTCTACATATTTTAGCGCATAAAACGTGGTAATTAACCTTTACAGGATCGGTGTCCCGTATACGGGACGGTTGAGCTAACGAGCGCTAATGTGATTAGCATGACTGTTGTAAGTAACAGCAAACTTTCCAGGACATAGACATGTCTTATATGGGCAGAAATCTTTAAATTCTTGGTAATCTAACTGCACTGTCCAATTTACGGTTGCTATTACAGTGAAAAAATACCATGCTATTGTTTGAGGAGAGTGCACAACATCAAAAAACATATAACTGCAACTGGTTTGATACATTCACCTCTGAAGGTAAATAATGTACTTACATTCAGTAATCTTGCTCTGATTTGTCATCCTAAGGGTCCCAGAGATAAAATGTAGCTTAGTT
Organism: Coregonus lavaretus; assembly: GCF_964263955.1. Classification (NCBI taxonomy): domain Eukaryota; kingdom Metazoa; phylum Chordata; class Actinopteri; order Salmoniformes; family Salmonidae; genus Coregonus; species Coregonus lavaretus. The sequence continues at coordinate 55,240,218 of NC_139998.1, forward strand.
TTGTTTGATAAAATTCATTTTTATATTCAAATGTAGGAACTGGGTTCTACAGTTTGAACCCCAGCTGTCTCTGGCTCCACACCCACCCCGCCCGGCCATCTAGATGTGTGAAAGTATGACATTCCTGGGAGTGTAAACTTACATTTTGTATTACCATATCATTTTTGTATGTTCTCTATAGTTATGTACTTGAAAATGTATCAATTGACCAATTTGGCACATTTGGGCAGACTTTATCCAAAATTGTCCAGTATTGCAATGCTTCACTGGATCAATCTGAAACTTTGCGCACACACTGCTGCCATGTAGTGGCCAAAATCTAAATTGCGCCTAAACTGCAATATTATATTGTGGCCTTTCTCTTGCATTTCAAAGATTATGGAACAAAAACAATAATAGAAAACAGATGTTTTTATTTTTTTAATATATATATTTTTTTAAATATTAGGGGGTAGATCAGCTTTAATATTTCAGATAGATTGTAACTTCCATCAATGTAATTGTCTGCATCACTTCCAATCACTTCCAATCACCCATATGTTTTTTCTCTCGCAATATATATATATATATATATATATATATATATATATATATATATACAGTGGGGAAAAAAAGTATTTAGTCAGCCACCAATTGTGCAAGTTCTCCCACTTAAAAAGATGAGAGAGGCCTGTAATTTTCATCATAGGTACACGTCAACTATGACAGACAAATTGAGAAAAAGAAATCCAGAAAATCACATTGTAGGATTTTTTATGAATTTATTTGCAAATTATGGTGGAAAATAAGTATTTGGTCAATAACAAAAGTTCCTCAATACTTTGTTATATACCCTTTGTTGGCAATGACACGGGTCAAACGTTTTCTGTAAGTCTTCACAAGGTTTTCACACACTGTTGCTGGTATTTTGGCCCATTCCTCCATGCAGATCTCCTCTAGAGCAGTGATGTTTTGGGGCTGTCGCTGGGCAACACGGACTTTCAACTCCCTCCAAAGATTTTCTATGGGGTTGAGATCTGGAGACTGGCTAGGCCACTCCAGGACCTTGAAATGCTTCTTACGAAGCCACTCCTTCGTTGCCCGGGCGGTGTGTTTGGGATCATTGTCATGCTGAAAGACTCAGCCACATTTCATCTTCAATGCCCTTGCTGATGGAAGGAGGTTTTCACTCAAAATCTCACGATACATGGCCCCATTCATTCTTTCCTTTACACAGATCAGTCGTCCTGGTCCCTTTGCAGAAAAACAGCCCCAAAGCATGATGTTTCCACCCGCATGCTTCACAGTAGGTATGGTGTTCTTTGGATGCAACTCAGCATTCTTTGTCCTCCAAACACGACGATTTGAGTTTTTACCAAAAAGTTATATTTTGGTTTCATCTGACCATATGACATTCTCCCAATCCTCTTCTGGATCATCCAAATGCACTTCAGACGGGCCTGGACATGTACTGGCTTAAGCAGGGGGACACGTCTCGCACTGCAGGATTTGAGTCCCTGGCGGCGTAGTGTGTTACTGATGGTAGGCTTTGTTACTTTGGTCCCAGCTCTCTGCAGGTCATTCACTAGGTCCCCCCGTGTGGTTCTGGGATTTTTGCTCACCGTTCTTGTGATCATTTTGACCCCACGGGGTGAGATCTTGCGTGGAGCCCCAGATCGAGGGAGATTATCAGTGGTCTTGTATGTCTTCCATTTCCTAATAATTGCTCCCACAGTTGATTTCTTCAAACCAAGCTGCTTACCTATTGCAGATTCAGTCTTCCCAGCCTGGTGCAAGTCTACAATTTTGTTTCTGGTGTCCTTTGACAGCTCTTTGGTCTTGGCCATAGTGGAGTTTGGAGTGTGACTGTTTGAGGTTGTGGACAGGTGTCTTTTATACTGATAACAAGTTCAAACAGGTGCCATTAATACAGGTAACGAGTGGAGGACAGAGGAGCCTCTTAAAGAAGAAGTTACAGGTCTGTGAGAGCCAGAAATCTTGCTTGTTTGTAGGTGACCAAATACTTATTTTCCACCATAATTTGCAAATAAATTCATAAAAAATCCTACAATGGGATTTTCTGGATTTTTTTTTCTCAATTTGTCTGTCATAGTTGACGTGTACCTATGATGAAAATTACAGGCCTCTCTCATCTTTTTAAGTGGGAGAACTTGCACAATTGGTGGCTGACTAAATACTTTTTTTCCCCACTGTATATATATATATATATATATGCATACACACATACATATACACACACATATATATATATATATATATATATATATATATATACATTTATATACACACATACACATACACATATACACATACATACACACATACACACATACACACACATATATATATATACATACATATATACATGCATCCATACACACACACATATCCTTTTTTAAATGATATTCATTACTTTCCAACCCCACCACCCCTTCCCCAATTGGAGTAAACTAGTGAACAACACTACTTGTTTGTATTATCTTTTACCAGATCTAATGTGTTATATTCTCCTATATTAATTTCACATTTCCACAAACTTCAAAGTGTTTCCTTTCAAATGATATCAAGAATATGCATATACTTGCTTCAGGTCCTGAGCTACAGGCAGTTAGATTTGGGTATGTCATTTTAGGCGAAAATTGAAAAAAAGGGTCCGATCCTAATCCATTGTAGTACCATTGCAGTACCTCTACAGTACCTCTACAGTACCTTGTCCAGTCTATGTTTCTTTAATGCCTGCTAGGGAAGAGGCAGAGGAATGCATGATGATGAGGGGATATAGAGAGCAGCTGTTGCTTCACGAGGTATCTCTACTTGAAAATACATGATCTAAGTGATTGATAGTTGGTATTCAGCAGCCTTATTTACTTTGAAGAACTACTAAAATAGTGATTTAGTCAGACAGCATATGCAGCAGCTCTATAGAGATGAGATGATGACTTGGAATGAAATAATAAAGTCATCAAATAAAACTAATATAATATACACAACTGAAATATTTTATTTTAATAATGTGAATAAATGATTGTTGATAAGTGATAGGCAGTCACTACCATCATGGGGCTTTTAATAATTGTTTTTTTCTGTGTTACAGCATTCAACCCAAATAATTGAAACCGAAATCAAAAACAATGATTATTTTTTAACAATCGAACCGAAACCGAACCAACCTCAAAAAGCACTGATCGATCAGCACTAATTTATTTTAAACCACATTCTACTGAAACAATAACAGTCATTTGTTTTGAACATATATGATTCCACAGTGTAATGTGTAATCATACTGTAACTACAAACTGCACAAAACATTTTATTTTGTGATTAGTCATGTAGCCTCCCACAGTCTGCGCCTCAAATAGAATACGTGACTAATCACAAAAAAATAGATGAATTCTATTTGGGAGGCAGGCTGTGGGAGGCTCCATGTGTGCAACACAACAACACTATTGGATACTCCAAATGTAATCTGTTCTCCCCCTATAGCTCCATTTGTTGGTTCCTCGTGTCATGTGACAGATGATTCAAGTAGTCTCCTTACTTCCCAGCTCTATGTGTCACTTTCAGGTCCCATTACCTCTAACAAACTGGGTCTGTTATCCCCTCTCTTAGCCTTAACAATGTGCCGTGTTCTTTGTGTGTCTCTCTTCTCTCTTGCTTTCTCTCTCTCGCTCTCTCTCTCCATTTCGGTTCTTTATTTGGAATTTCACACTTTGGTTGCGGCCAGCTGCAGGGAGATGCCTTTTTAGGATATTTGTTGTACTGTCAAAGTACGGTATGTTCTGTGTCAATCTCACATAATTTATTTATCTCTGCCTCTCTGCCTCTATCCCTCTCTCTCTCTCTCTCTCTCTCTCTGCCTCTCTGTCTCCCCCTCTCTCTCTTTCTCTCTTTCTCGCTCCCCCCTTATCTCTCTCGCTCTGCATCTCTCGCTCCATCTCTACTGCAGGTTCGGAGCACAGTCAATAGGATCAAGGAGTACAAGGAGCACTACATGTTTCAGTATGTGTTCATACTCCTTGAATACCCCATAATGACCAGTGAAAACATGTTTTATAAACTTTAGCAAATGTATTGAAAATGAAATATCTCATTTACATACAGTTCCAGTCAAAAGTTTGGACACTCATTCAAGGGTTTTTCTTTATTTTTACGATTTTCTACATTGTAGAATAATAGTGAAGACATCAAAACCATGAAATAACACATATGGAATCATGTAGTAACCAAAAAAAGTGTTAAACAAATCAAAATATATTTCCAACATTCTTGAAGGAGTTCCCACATATGCTGAGCACTTGTTGGCAGCTTTTCCTTCACTCTGCGGTCCAACTCATCCCAAACCATCTCAATTGGGTTGAGGTCGGGTGATTGTGGAGGCCAGGTCATCTGATGCAGCACTCCATCACTCTCCTTGGTCAAATAGCCCTTACACAGCCTGGAGGTGTGTTTTGGGTCATTGTCCTGTTGAAAACAAATGATAGTCCCACTAAGCGCATACCAGATGGGATGGCGTATCGCTGCAAAATGCTGTGGTAGCCATACTGGTGAAGTGTGCCTTGAACTTTAAATAAATCACTGACAGTGTCACCAGCAAAGCACCATCACACCTCCTCCATGCTTCACGGTGGAAACCACACATGCGGAGATCATCCGTTCATCTACTCTGCGTCTTACAAAGACACGGCGGTTGGAACCAAAAATCTCAAATTTGGACTCATCAGACCAAAGGACAGATTTCCACCGGTGTAATGTCCATTGCTCGTGTTTCTTGGGCCAAGCAAGTCTCTTCTTCTTATTGGTGTCCTTTAGTAGTGGGTTCTTTGTAGCAATTCGACCATGAAAGCCTGATTCACGCGGTCTCCTCTGAACAGTTGATGATGAGATGTGTCTGTTACTTGAACTCTGTGAAGCATTTATTTGAGCTGCAATTTCTGAGGCTGGTAACTTTAATGAACTTATCCTCTGCAACAGAGACTTCCTTTCCTGTGGCGGTCCTCATGAGAGCCAGATCCATCATAGCGCTTGATGGTTTTTGTGACTGCACTTGAAGAAACGTTCAAAGTTCTTGAAATGTTCCGTATTTACTGACCTTCATGTCTTAAAGTAATGATGGACTGTCATTTCTCTTTGCTTATTTGAGCTGCTCTTGCCATAATATGGACTTGGTATTTTACCAAATAGGGCTATCTTCTGTATACCTTGTCACAACACAACTGATTGGCTCAAACACATTAAGAAGGAAAGAAATTCCACAAATTAACTTTTAACAAGGCACACCTGTTAATTGAAATGCATTCCAGTTGACTACCTCATGAAGCTGGTTGAGAGAATGCCAAGAGTGTGCAAAGCTGTCATCAAGGCAAAGGGTGGCTACTTTGAAGAATCTCAAATATCAAATATATTTTGATTTGTTTTAACACTTTTTTGGTTACTACATGATTCCATATGTGTTATTTCATAGTTTTGATGTCTTCACTATTATTCTACAATGTAGAAAATAGTAAAAATAAAGAAAAACCCTTGAATGAGTAGGTGTGTCCAAACTTTTGACTGGTACTGTATGTAAATTAGATTTCTGTATTTCATTTTCAATAAATGTGCAAACATTTCTAAAAACATGTTTTCACTTTGTCATGATGGGGTATTGTGTGTACATGGGTGAGATAGAAAACATATATTTAATCAATTTTGAATTTAGGCTGTAACACAACAAAATGTGGAATAAGTCAAGGGGTATGAAGGCACTGTAGGTTACCACATAGTTCACCACATGGTTCACCACAGTTCACCACATGGTTCACCACATGGTTCACCACACGGTTCACCACACGGTTCAACACAGTTCACCACATGGTTCACCACATGGTTCACCACACGGTTCACCACACGGTTCACCACACGGTTCAACACAGTTCACCACATGGTTCACCACATGGTTCACCACATGGTTCACCACAGTTCACCACATGGTTCACCACATAGTTCACCACAGTTCACCACATGGTTCACCACATGGTTCACCACATAGTTCACCACAGTTCACCACATGGTTCACCACATAGTTCACCACATAGTTCACCACATGGTTCACCACATAGTTCACCACAGTTCACCACATGGTTCACCACATGATTCACCACATAGTGAAGTAATGCGTGTAGTCCGCCGGTGGAGAAGTCCCATGTCAGATTCCCTTAAATACTGTAACCTCTGTAATAGGCCTTCTGTCGCACGGACCGGTGTGAAATGGCTAGCTAGTTAACGGTGCGCTCCAGTAGCATTTCAATCATTGACGTCACTTGTTCTGAAACCTTGAAGTAGTTGTTTCCCTTGCTCTGTGGAGCGATCAGTAACAATGCTTTGTGGAAGGTAGTTGTTGATGTGTTCAAGCCCAGGTTGAGGTCGAGGAGAGGGACGAAGCAGCACAGTTACATCAGCGCCTTCATCCAGACCATTGTCAGCTGCACCGCCAGGGTTGTTTCTGATCCTGGATCAGCTGTCCCCCTGACATTAAAGTGTCAGGCCATTATTTATACTGTCTCCTCCGGCTCCCCATTATTTATACTGTCCCCTCCGGCTCCCCATGTTCACTTAGCTCTGGCAAAGCGTTTAAAAGTTGTTTATAGCCCCCCCCCCCCCCTCACACACACCAACACACCACCGCTCTCCCTTCTCCCCCCACCCCCACACTCACACACACCAACACACCACCGCTCTCCCTTCTCCCCCCACCCCCACACTCACACACACCAACACACCACCGCTCTCCCTTCTCCCCCCACCCCCACACTCACACACACCAACACACCACCACTCTACCTTCTCCCCCCACCCCCACACTCACACACACCAACACACCACCGCTCTCCCTTCTCCCCCCACCCCCACACTCACACACACCAACACACCACCGCTCTCCCTTCTCCCCCCACCCCCACACTCTAACACACCAACACACCACCGCTCTCCCTTCTCCCCCCACCCCCACACTCACACACACCAACACACCACCGCTCTCCCTTCTCCCCCCACCCCCACGCTCAACCCCCCTCACACACCACCACTCTACCTTCTCCCCCCACCCCCACACTCACACACACCAACACACCACCGCTCTCCCTTCTCCCCCCACCCCCACGCTCACACACACCAACACACCACCGCTCTCCCTTCTCCCCCCACCCCCACACTCACACACACCAACACACCACCACTCTCCCTTCTCCCCCCACCCCCACGCTCAACCCCCCTCACACACCATCGCTCTCCCTTCTCCCCCCAACCCCACACCCCCACGCTCAACCCCCCTCACACACCACCGCTCTCCCTTCTCCCCCCACCCCCACGCTCAACCCCCCTCACACACCACCGCTCTCCCTTCTCCCCCCACCCCCACGCTCAACCCCCCTCACACACCACCACTCTACCTTCTCCCCCCACCCCCACGCTCAACCCCCCTCACACACCACCACTCTCCCTTCTCCCCACACCCCCACGCTCAACTCCCCTCACACACCACCGCTCTCCCTTCTCCCCCCAACCCCCCACCCCCACGCTCAACCCCCCTCACACACCACCGCTCTCCCTTCTCCCCCCACCCCCACGCTCAACCCCCCTCACACACCACCACTCTACCTTCTCCCCCCACCCCCACGCTCAATCCCCCTCACACACCACCACTCTCCCTTCTCCCCCCACCCCCACGCTCAACCCCCCTCACACACCACCACTCTCCCTTCTCCCCCCAACCCCACACCCCCACGCTCAACCCCCCTCACACACCACCACTCTCCCTTCTCCCCACACCCCCATGCTCAACCCCCCTTACACACCCCCACTGTCCCCACTACCACCATCGCCCCTCACACACCAACACACCACCGCTCTCCCTTCTCCCCCCACCCCCACGCTCACACACACCAACACACCACCGCTCTCCCTTCTCCCCCCACCCCCACACTCACACACACCAACACACCACCACTCTCCCTTCTCCCCCCACCCCCACGCTCAACCCCCCTCACACACCATCGCTCTCCCTTCTCCCCCCAACCCCACACCCCCACGCTCAACCCCCCTCACACACCACCACTCTCCCTTCTCCCCACACCCCCACGCTCAACCCCCCTCACACACCACCACTCTACCTTCTCCCCCCACCCCCACACTCACACACACCAACACACCACCGCTCTCCCTTCTCCCCCCACCCCCACGCTCACACACACCAACACACCACCGCTCTCCCTTCTCCCCCCACCCCCACACTCACACACACCAACACACCACCACTCTCCCTTCTCCCCCCACCCCCACGCTCAACCCCCCTCACACACCATCGCTCTCCCTTCTCCCCCCAACCCCACACCCCCACGCTCAACCCCCCTCACACACCACCGCTCTCCCTTCTCCCCCCACCCCCACGCTCAACCCCCCTCACACACCACCGCTCTCCCTTCTCCCCCCACCCCCACGCTCAACCCCCCTCACACACCACCACTCTACCTTCTCCCCCCACCCCCACGCTCAACCCCCCTCACACACCACCACTCTCCCTTCTCCCCACACCCCCACGCTCAACTCCCCTCACACACCACCGCTCTCCCTTCTCCCCCCAACCCCCCACCCCCACGCTCAACCCCCCTCACACACCACCGCTCTCCCTTCTCCCCCCACCCCCACGCTCAACCCCCCTCACACACCACCACTCTACCTTCTCCCCCCACCCCCACGCTCAACCCCCCTCACACACCACCACTCTCCCTTCTCCCCCCACCCCCACGCTCAACCCCCCTCACACACCACCACTCTCCCTTCTCCCCCCAACCCCACACCCCCACGCTCAACCCCCCTCACACACCACCACTCTCCCTTCTCCCCACACCCCCATGCTCAACCCCCCTTACACACCCCCACTGTCCCCACTGTTCCCCCCACCACCATCGCCCCTCACACACCACCCCTGCCCCCCCCCCCCCCCCCCCCCCCCCCCCCACCCCCAAACACACACACACAACCATCAGGTCATTGAGAAGGGAATGAGACTATTTCTAAAGCAGATTGATTTTAGAATATCGCCCTGTCTTCCTCTTTGACCTCGTAAAAAATGAGTCGGGGGGGGGGGGGCAAACACCCCCCAGGTAGCTAATATAACGTGCGCCCGTATTATCAGTGCAGAAGTGCTCATTTTACTGCTCTCTCTGGCAATTTTTCAATTTTAAAGTCCGCCATCCAGTTTTCCAATGTAGCAGATGTTTTTAAGCTAATGCTATTTTGCCCCATAAATCCCTGAAATACGTATCTACCGGGCTGTCTGGAGATGGGAGACATTTGGCTTTAGATGACGGAACATGCCCTATATCTCCCCCGTTGTAAAATATAGGATTCAGTATTGTCTCTCTCTCTATGTTACTGTATAAAGATAGGATTCAGTATTGTCTCTCTCTGTTACTGTATGAAGATAGGATTCAGTATTGTCTCTCTCTCTGTTACTGTATAAAGATAGGATTCAGTATTGTCTCTCTCTGTTACTGTATAAAGATAGGATTCAGTATTGTCTGTCTCTCTGTTACTGTATAAAGATAGGATTCAGTATTGTCTCTCTCTGTTACTGTATAAAGATAGGATTCAGTATTGTCTGTCTCTGTTACTGTATAAAGATAGGATTCAGTATTGTCTCTCTCTGTTACTGTATAAAGATAGGATTCAGTATTGTCTGTCTCTCTGTTACTGTATAAAGATAGGATTCAGTATTGTCTCTCTCTGTTACTGTATAAAGATAGGATTCAGTATTGTCTGTCTCTGTTACTGTATAAAGATAGGATTCAGTATTGTCTCTCTGTTACTGTATAAAGATAGGATTCAGTATTGTCTCTCTCTGTTACTGTATGAAGATAGGATTCAGTATTGTCTCTCTCTCTGTTACTGTATAAAGATAGGATTCAGTATTGTTTCTCTCTGTTACTGTATAAAGATAGTATTCAGTATTGTCTCTCTCTGTTACTGTATGGAGATAGGATTCAGTATTGTCTCTCTCTCTGTTACTGTATAAAGATAGGATTCAGTATTGTCTCTCTCTGTTACTGTATAAAGATAGGATTCAGTATTGTCTGTCTCTGTTACTGTATAAAGATAGGATTCAGTATTGTCTCTCTGTTACTGTATAAAGACAGGATTCAGTGTTGTCTCTCTCTGTTACTGTATGAAGATAGGATTCAGTATTGTCTCTCTGTTACTGTATAAAGATAGGATTCAGTATTGTCTCTCTCTGTTACTGTATAAAGATAGGATTCAGTATTGTCTCTCTGTTACTGTATAAAGATAGGATTCAGTGTTGTCTCTCTCTGTTACTGTATAAAGATAGGATTCAGTATTGTCTCTCTGTTACTGTATAAAGATAGGATTCAGTGTTGTCTCTCTCTCTGTTACTGTATAAAGATAGGATTCAGTATTGTTTCTCTTTGTTACTGTATAAAGATAGTATTCAGTATTGTCTCTCTCTGTTACTGTATGAAGATAGGATTCAGTATTGTCTCTCTCTCTGTTACTGTATAAAGATAGGATTCAGTATTGTCTCTCTCTGTTACTGTATAAAGATAGGATTCAGTATTGTCTGTCTCTGTTACTGTATAAAGATAGGATTCAGTGTTGTCTCTCTCTGTTACTGTATAAAGATAGGATTCAGTATTGTCTCTCTGTTACTGTATAAAGATAGGATTCAGTATTGACACATAACCAGATAATAGAATGAAGCACGCTGTTCATTTCCTCTCTTTTCTAAATGGTTTGTAGATTTCTCAAAATACACATCAAAGCAAATATTGAAATATAAACAATTGGAAATACGGCACAAAGTTTTTGAATTTTCCAATGAGCCAGTGCCACATTGAAATCGACGTAGGCATAGTGCAGCGCAGCAAAGATGCACCTCCGATAACTCCATCAATAATTAGATTTTCTCTTTGTTAATTTTTAATAATCCTATCGACCGCTTTCTCAAGCTGTTCAGCAGCCCCTAACCAACGTGCAGTAGGCTGTGCAAACAGCCCCATTCAGACCACCTCCTGTAGTTATTTATACACGAGCCCTGACCAATGTTGCCTGCCCGCTTGATACCACTATCCGGTGACCCTCATGACCCCCCACTTGTAACACACACTGCCAGATTGCTTTGCGAAATAAAGCTGTCAGTTGCACCACCTAAATAAAAAACGACCCCTTCTCAATACTTGGGAGTTCCGTGGCTCTGACAGCACTGAAATATAGGTATAAATTGGAAGCGGATTAGTTTTTGATCTTAATTCAAGTTTTGACAAGATATAGGAAGCAGGGTTGCGAGGGTTGTGCGTGTGTGGGTGTGTTTCAGGGTGGGGTGGGTGCGTTTCAGGGTGGGTGCATGTGGTTGTTTTTTCCCCCCCTGGAGATCTACAGTGAGTAGGTTGGGATTGTAAAAGCAGACATAACATTAAGTGTTTGTTCAGAGGTCTGTGATGCTAGGTATTCCTTTATGACAGGGGGTACTAAGCTAACATATGTAATTGTTTTAAGATGGATCATTTAGCTATTTGATGTTTTATTTTAGGACCCCTTTAGGTATCAACAAATATATAGAACAATTATTTGATAAAATATTGAATTGGCCTTTACTACTGTAGCCCATAGAATCTCATTGAATAACACATTCTTAAATGGCTAAACATTTATAATAAGGAATAAGGTTTTGAAGTGTCTGTCCTGTATCTAGGAGATATAAGAAAGATCAGGAAATATTTTAGCTTTTTTGGACACATATTTAACCCCTTGTTTTTGTTGGCACAAAACTACCTCCATACTTCCATTCATTTGTATGGGTTACCTTCAGACGAGTCCCGTGACACTTGTGGCGGTCATACCATCGTGTTCATGAGTCTCCCCGTTCCCGTTCCCTAGAGCGGTCATAATAGTTTTGTAGGTCAAACCGTTCGGACACTACAGACGTTTTCGTGAGAAGACTGATTTTCGGGATGTCTCATGGTCTCACAAACACCGATGTAGCTCGGTCACCTTCCACCGCTGATGCGGAAGGCCGACATAGGTGGGATGTGGTGGATTGAGACGCAGCCCATGCAAAAAACAGATATCTCTAGCTTAAACTGACACATTTTGATGGGGATTTTAAAAATGATGTTACTTAGATTGATACTCAGGTGCGTCAATAGACTCTTAAGAATTAAAATGTTTTAAAATTGTGAAACATTTGAAATAGACTTTACTTTTAAGTTTATTGAGTAGTCATTGAAAATAGATGGCCTTTTTTTTATTATTATTGAATTGGAATTTCAATTTACTTCCGGAATTGACTGCCTTCAATTGGAATTGAACCCAACCCTGGCTTTCACTATTTTAGCTAAGTGGTCAACTGGTGGTCAGCCAATGGTCCACACATGGTCTTCTTTCTCAAATGGGTTTGTCTATAGTGTAAGGTTTCCATCCAGGTCAGTAGGATAATCTACCAATGCATTATAGGAAGCAGAAGGAGGAAGTGTAGCCCACTGCGCTCCCCTTCTCTAGGCCCGTTGCGCTCCCCTCCTCTCAGCCCGCTTCCACGTCAACAAACAGCCAAAACCCCAAACGAGAAAAAATACGACTTAGAACAAGAGGGGGAAAACGTGTAAATGCACGGAGAGGAATCAAGAGCGAGAACAAGATATTTGATAAACTGAATGATTTCAAAAGTATTTTTAAAACGTTTGAACATAATTTTTTACAATTCAGAAATGTTAGTTTACATTTTTATTTTTATTTTTTATGCACATATTTCCTCTTTTGCTTACAATACAGTGAGCTCCAAAAGTATTGGGACAGTGACACATTTTGATTTGGCTCTGCACTTTGGATATGAAATGATAAAATGTTCACCCGTGATACAATTTTCATCCATATCGGGTGAACCGTTTAGACATTACATCACTTTTTGTACATTGTTATAGGGGCCCAAAAGTATTGGGACAAATTCACTTATGTGTATTAAAGTAGAAAAAGTTAAGTAGTTGGTCCCATATTCATAGCACGCAATGACTACATCAAGCTTGTGACTACAAATGTGTTGGATGCATTTGTTAAAAGTATAATTTCAAATCCAAAGTGCTGGAGTACAGAGCCAAAACAACAAAAACGTGTCCCAATACTTCTGGAGATCACTGTACCAATTATTTTCGTTTACGTTTTTTTATTATTTTGAAGTCAATCATCAACTCCTCAAATTGAGTCCATACTCTTCTCACCGTGCTCCTCCAGAACTCCCAGGCCAGTTCCAGATCCTCCAGCTCAGTGACCAGCTCCCGGCCAGCCAGCTCTCCCAGGCCCTCCCCCCCAGGGCACCAGCCTGGACGAGGAGGGGGACAAGAACTGCTCTGGCCAGCCCAGTCTGCTCCCCAACCTCAGCTACCCTCACACCCCAGGCCTTGGGGTGGAAAATGCCAACAGAGGTGAGTCACTAGCTCCCTCACCCCAGTGTTCCAATGACAATACTACCTACAGGGGTGAATTGATCTTTACCTCCATCGTCACTCTCTGACCCTTACCCTCAATCCTCAGTTTCACTCACACAAACAAAAGAACATCTGAGGCTTCGTAGTGCCATAGTCTGAGAGCAGAAGAATAAGCTTAATCTTTTTCGCTAAAGATTTCCCCTCAAGAATTTGACACTCATTCTTAATTTCCAAAACTTCCAAAATCTGTACCCCACCTACCTTCCAAACCTCAAAATAAATGAGAAAAAAGGACGATAGGAGGACAGAGGTCCTGTTCTCATGGTGTTGTCCAAACAGACAGTTAGCCACGGTGGTAGGTTGATTTACAAGATATTCAAATACTGAGTCAAGCTGTTATGGCTTCTCATCTCATTAAAGGGGCAATCTGGGATTCAAACAACAACAGCCATCACCCTGACACTTTTTTGGTTAACAGGTGAGGAAAGGGGCTGGAGAAATGTAACCAATACAAATTAATTGATGGAGCTATGGGTGCAAGATATCAGGTAGCCTAGCAAAAGGCTCGGCACACAAATACTCAGGCTGACTGGCTGTCGTTCAGGCCAATGAGAAATAAGGGCACTCAGGCTATCCGGAAGGCCACAGTTAGTTACTTTAAAGAGCAGTTCTCTCTCTGTGAGTCTAACCCTAAGAAGTTCTGGAAAACGGTGAAAGACCTGAAGAATAAACCCTCCTCCTCACAGCTGCCCATGTCCCTTAATGTTGATGATGTGGTTGTTACTGACAAGGAGCGCATGGCTGAGCTCTTTAATCACAACTTCATTAAGTCAGGATTCCTATTTGACTCAACCACTCCTCCTTGCCCATCTATCACTTCCACATCTCCCAGCCCTTCTAATTGATTGATTGATGGATATGTCCCTGATTCTCATCCCTTTTCCCTGCCCAGCTACACAGCTTCTCCCTGCAGGCGGTCACGGAGTCTGAGGCGAGCCTATCTCTCACCTTTTTAACCCGTCTCTCCTCTCTGGGGAGGTTCCCAGTGCTTGGAAGGCAGCCACGGTGTGTCCTTTTATTTAAAGGGGGAGATCAAGCTGATCCTAACTGTTATAGACCAATTTCTATCTTGCCCTGTTTATCAAAAGTGTTGGAAAAAACGTGTCAATAATCAACTGACTGGCTTCCTTGATGTCTATAGCATTCTCTCTGGTATGCAATCAGGTTTCCGCTCAGGTTATGAATGTGTCACTGCAACCTTAAAGGTCCTAGCTAAATGATGTCACCATTGCCCTTGACTCTAAGCAATGTTGTGCTACTATTTTTATTGGCTTTGCCAAAGCTTTTGATACGGTAGACCATTCCATTCTTGTGGGTCGGCTGAGGATTATTGGTGTCTCTGAGGGGTCTATGGCCTGTTTTGCTAACTGCCTCTCTCAAAGAGTGCAGTGTATAAAAGTCACAACATATGCTGTCTCAGCCATTGCCTGTCACCAAGGGAGTACCCCAAGGCTCTATCCTAGGCCCCACGCTCTTCTCAATTTACATCAACAACATAGCTCAGGCAGTAGGAAGCTCTCATCCATTTATATGCAGATGATAGTTTTATACCCAGTTGGCCCCTTGTAGGATTTTGTGTTAAACGCTTTACAACAAAGCTTTCTTAGTGTCCAACAAGCTTGCTCTGCCCTTAACCTTGTTCTGAACAGCTCTTAAACAAAGGTCATGTGATTCGGTAAGAACATCCTTTGAGGGTTTAGAGCTTGAGGTAGTCACCTCATACCAGTACGTGGGAGTATGGCTAGACGGTACACTGTCCTTCTCTCAGCACATATCAAAGCTGCAGGCTAAGGTTAAATCTAGACTTGGTTTCCTCTATCGTAATCTCCCCTCTTTCACCCTAGCTGCCAAACTAACCATGATTCAGATGACCATCCTACCCATGCTAGATTACGGAGATATACAGTGGCTTGCGAAAATATTCCCCCCCCCCCCCCTTGGCATTTTTCCTATTTTGTTGCCTTACAACCTGGAATTAAAATAGATTTTTTGGGAGTTTGTATCATTTGATTTACACAACATGCCTACCACTTTGAAGATGCAAAATATTTTTTTATTGTGAAACAAAGAGGAAATAAGACAAAAGAACAGAAAACTTGAGTGTGCATAACTATTCACCCCCCAAAGTCAATACTTTGTAGAGCCGCCTTTTACAGCTGCAAGTCTCTTGGGGTATGTCTCCAGAAGCTTGGCACATCTAGCCACTGTGATTTTTGCCCATTCTTCAAGGAAAAACTGCTCCAGCTCCTTCAAGTTGAATGGGTTCCGCTGGTGTACAGCAATCTTTAAGTCATACCACAGATTCTCAATTGGATTGAGGTCTGGGCTTTGACTAGGCCATTCCAAGACATTTAAATGTTTCCCCTTAAACCACTCAAGTGTTGCTTTAGCAGTGTGCTTAGGGTCATTGTCCTGCTTGAAGGTGAAACTCCGTCCCAGTCTCAAATCTCTGGAAGACTGAAACAGGTTTCCCTCAATAATTTCCCTGTATTTAGCGCCATCCATCATTCCTTCAATTCTGACCAGTTTGCCAGTCCCTGCCGATGACAAACATCCCCACAGCATGATGCTGCCACCACCATGCTTCATTGTGGGGATGGTGTTCTCGGGGTGATGAAAGGTGTTGGGTTTGCGCCAGACATAGCGTTTTCCTTGATGGCCAAAAAGCTCAATTTTAGTCTCATCTGACCAGAGTACCTTCTTCCATATGTTTGGGGAGTCTACCACAAGACTCTTGGCGAACACCAAACGTGTTTGCTTATTTTTTTCTTTAAGCAATGGCTTTTTTCTGGCCACTCTTCCGTAAAGCCCAGCTCTGTGGAGTGTACGGCTTAAAGTGGTCCTATGGACAGATACTCCAATCTCCGCTGTGGAGCTTTGCAGCTCCTTCAGGGTTATCTTTGGTCTCTTTGTTGCCTCTCTGATTAATGCCCTTCTTGCCTGGTCCGTGAGTTTTGGTGGGTGGCCCTCTCTTGGCAGGTTTGTTGTGGTGTCATATTCTTTCCATTTTTTAATAATGGATTTAATGGTGCTCCGTGGGATGTTCAAAGTTTCGGATATCTTTTTATAACCCAACCCTGATCTGTACTTCTCCACAACTTTGTCTCTGTCCTGTTTGGAGAGCTCTTTGGTCTTCATGGTGCCGCTTGCTTGGTGGTTCCCCTTGCTTAGTGGTGTTGCAGACTCTGGGGCCTTTCAGAACAGGTGTATATATACTGAGATCATGTGACAGATCATGTGACACTTAGATTGCACAGAGGTGGATTTTATTTAACTAATTATGTGACTTCTGAAGGTAATTGGTTGCACCAGATCTTATTTAGGGGCTTCATAGCAAAGGGGGTGAATACATATGCATGCACCACTTTTCCGTTATTTAGTTTTTTAGAATTTTTTGAAATAAGTTATTTTTTTCATTTCACTTCACCAATTTGGACTATTTTGTGTATGTCCATTACATGAAATCCAAATAAAAATCTATTTAAATTACAGGTTGTAATGCAACAAAATAGGAAAAACGCCAAGGTGGATGAATACTTTTGCAAGGCACTGTAATGTATAGATCGGAAGGTAACGGTGCTCTCGAGCGGCTAGACGTTCTTTACCATTAGGCCATCAGATTTGCTACCAATGCTCCTTATAAGACACATCACTGCACTCTATACTCCTCTATAAACTGGCCATCTCTGTATACCCGACGCATGTCTCTCTTTATGTAGTGTTGTGGTGTCTCTCTTTATGTGGTGTTGTGGTGTCTCTCTTTATGTGGTGTTGTGGTGTCTCTCTTTATGTGGTGTTGTGGTGTCTCTCTTTATGTGGTGTTGTGGTGTCTCTCTTTATGTGGTGTTGTGGTGTCTCTCTTTATGTGGTGTTGTGGTGTCTCTCTTTATGTGGTGTTGTGGTGTCTCTCTTTATGTGGTGTTGTGGTGTCTCTCTTTATGTGGTGTTGTGGTGTCTCTCTTTATGTGGTGTTGTGGTGTCTCTCTTTATGTGGTGTTGTGGTGTCTCTCTTTATGTGGTGTTGTGGTGTCTCTCTTTATGAGGTGTTGTGGTGTCTCTCTTTATGAGGTGTTGTGGTGTCTCTTTATGTGGTGTTGTGGTGTCTCTCTTTATGTGGTGTTGTGGTGTCTCTCTTTATGTGGTGTTGTGGTGTCTCTCTTTATGTGGTGTTGTGGTGTCTCTCTTTATGTGGTGTTGTGGTGTCTCTTTATGTGGTGTTGTGGTGTCTCTCTTTATGTGGTGTTGTGGTGTCTCTCTTTATGTGGTGTTGTGGTGTCTCTCTTTATGTGGTGTTGTGGGATAAGAGTGTCTGCTAAATGACTAAAATGTAAAAAACAATGTTTACAAAATTTCCAAGGACTGACCATCCATGACATCAAAATTATGTTTTAGCCATGTTTTGAAGCTATACAGTGTTTCTAAACAATTACATCGTTTACCAAGATTGGAATAAAACAAGCTTATATTTTGGGTTGTGAAGGAGTAAGACAGTTGAACTAAGCTCATTAGTTATTCTTCAAGAATAAAAAAATACTAATCCCAGATTACCCCTTTAATATTATTCATGTTACATCTCAACAGTCTCCTCTAACACCTCCATCACCATCAGCTACGACAAGCAAGGGGGGCTCACAAAGCTCGGCCCAGGGCAATTTTGTTTATTTCTCTGTGAAGCACAAATATAAATATTGATTGTCAGACGTTATTATCCAGCTCATTTCCTGGGCGTCACCACCTCCCATCAAAATGCTAACTGGATGCAAACGCTCTCTGCATGATTGAGCGTTCTCTGTACTGCTACTGCAAACTACTGTATGTCTATGTAGCGCTCAGAGGAGCCCCAGCGCTCGCACAACCACTGTAACTAATCATCTTGACGAGTCCGGCACGCCCGCCCATAATTTGACGCATCATGAGCGATGATTGAATATTTGTTTTTAATACAGGGCCGTTTTTTAAAAAGCGGCAGCGGGTAGTGGGTAGGGCACCCCCCCCCCCACCCCCCCCCACCCCCCCCCCACCAAGGGAGCAGTGGAACTAGATCCTCTGAGGAAGACACAGAGAGGAGGGGGGAGGGAGAGAGGGAGGGAGTGGCAGGGAAAAGAGAGAAAGAGAACGAGTGAGGAGAGATGGAGAACGAGTGAGGAGAGATGGAGAACGAGTGAGGAGAGATGGAGAACGGGTGAGGAGAGATGGGAAACGAGTGAGGAGAGATGGAGAACGAGTGAGAGAGATGGAGAACGAGTGAGGAGAGATGGAGAACGAGTGAGGAGAGATGGAGAACGAGTGAGGAGAGATGGAGTATGAGTGAGTGAGATGGAGAACGAGTGAGAGAGATGGAGAACGAGTGAGGAGAGATGGAGAACGAGTGAGGAGAGATGGAGAACGAGTGAGGAGAGATGGAGAACGAGTGAGGAGAGATGGAGAACGAGTGAGGAGAGATGGAGAATGAGTGAGAGAGATGGAGAATGAGTGAGAGAGATGGAGAACGAGTGAGGAGAGCTGGAGAACGAGTGAGGAGAGATGGAGAACGAGTGAGAAGAGATGGAGAACGAGTGAGGAGAGATGGAGAACGAGAGGAAAGATGGAGAACGAGTGAGGAGAGATGGATGAACGAGTGAGGAGAGATGGATGAACGAGTGAGGAGAGATGGAGAACGAGTGAGGAGAGATGGAGAACGAGTGAGGAGAGATGGAGAACGAGTGAGGAGAGATGGAGAACGAGTGAGGAGAGATGGAGAACGAGTGAGGAGAGATGGAGAATGAGTGAGTGAGGAGAGATGGAGAACGAGTGAGGAGAGATGGAGTATGAGTGAGTGAGATGGAGAACAAGTGAGAGAGATGGAGAACGAGTGAGGAGAGATGGAGAACGAGTGAGGAGAGATGGAGAACGAGTGAGGAGAGATGGAGAACGAGTGAGGAGAGATGGAGTATGAGTGAGTGAGATGGAGAACGAGTGAGAGAGATGGAGAACGAGTGAGGAGAGATGGAGAACGAGTGAGGAGAGATGGCGAACGAGTGAGAGAGATGGAGAATTAGTGAGGAGTGATGGAGTACGAGTGAGGAGAGATGAAAACGAGTGAGAGAGATGGAGAAAGAGATGAAAGATGGAGAAGGAGTGAGAGAGATGGAGAAGGAGTGAGAGAGATGGAGAACGAGTGAGGAGAACTAGAGAACGAGTGAGGAGGGATGGAGAACGAGTGAGGAGAGATGGAGAACGAGAGGAAAGATGGAGAACGAGTGAGAGAGATGGAGAACGAGTGAGGAGAGATGGAGAACGAGAGGAGAGATGGAGAACGAGTGAGGAGAGATGGAGAACGAGTGAGGAGAGATAGAGAATGAGAGGAAAGATGGAGAACGAGTGAGAGAGATGGAGAACGAATGAGGAGAGATGGAGAACGAGTGAGGAGAGATGGAGAACAAGTGAGGAGAGATGGAGAACGAGTGAGGAGAGATGGAGAATGAGGGAGGAGAGATGGAGAACGAGTGAGGAGAGATGGAGAACGAGTGAGGAGAGATGGAGAATGAGTGAGAGAGATGGAGAATGAGTGAGAGAGATGGAGAACGAGTGAGGAGAGCTGGAGAACGAGTGAGGAGAGATGGAGAACGAGTGAGAAGAGATGGAGAACGAGTGAGGAGAGATGGAGAACGAGAGGAAAGATGGAGAACGAGTGAGGAGAGATGGATGAACGAGTGAGGAGAGATGGATGAACGAGTGAGGAGAGATGGAGAACGAGTGAGGAGAGATGGAGAACGAGTGAGGAGAGATGGAGAACGAGTGAGGAGAGATGGAGAACGAGTGAGGAGAGATGGAGAACGAGTGAGGAGAGATGGAGAATGAGTGAGTGAGGAGAGATGGAGAACGAGTGAGGAGAGATGGAGTATGAGTGAGTGAGATGGAGAACAAGTGAGAGAGATGGAGAACGAGTGAGGAGAGATGGAGAACGAGTGAGGAGAGATGGAGAACGAGTGAGGAGAGATGGAGAACGAGTGAGGAGAGATGGAGTATGAGTGAGTGAGATGGAGAACGAGTGAGAGAGATGGAGAACGAGTGAGGAGAGATGGAGAACGAGTGAGGAGAGATGGCGAACGAGTGAGAGAAGGGAGAATTAGTGAGGAGTGATGGAGTACGAGTGAGGAGAGATGAAAACGAGTGAGAGAGATGGAGAAAGAGATGAAAGATGGAGAAGGAGTGAGAGAGATGGAGAAGGAGTGAGAGAGATGGAGAACGAGTGAGGAGAACTAGAGAACGAGTGAGGAGGGATGGAGAACGAGTGAGGAGAGATGGAGAACGAGAGGAAAGATGGAGAACGAGTGAGAGAGATGGAGAACGAGTGAGGAGAGATGGAGAACGAGAGGAGAGATGGAGAACGAGTGAGGAGAGATGGAGAACGAGTGAGGAGAGATAGAGAATGAGAGGAAAGATGGAGAACGAGTGAGAGAGATGGAGAACGAATGAGGAGAGATGGAGAACGAGTGAGGAGAGATGGAGAACAAGTGAGGAGAGATGGAGAACGAGTGAGGAGAGATGGAGAATGAGGGAGGAGAGATGGAGAACGAGTGAGGAGAGATGGAGAACGAGTGAGGAGAGATGGAGAACGAGTGAGAGAGATGGAGAACGAGTGAGGAGAGCTGGAGAACGAGTTAGAGAGATGGAGAACGAGTGAGGAGAGATGGAGAAGGAGTGAGGAGAGATGGAGAAAGAGTGAGAGAGATGGAGAAAGAGTGAGAGAGATGGAGAACGAGTGAGGAGAGATGGAGAATGAGTGAGAGAGATGGAGAACGAGTAGGAGAAATGAGAACGAGTGAGGAGAGATGGAGAACGAGTGAGGAGAGATGGAGAACGAGTGAGGAGAGATGGAGAACGAGTGAGAGAGATGGAGAACGAGTGAGGAGAGATGGAGAACGAGTGAGGAGAGATGGAGAACGAGTGAGGAGAGATAGAGAATGAGAGGAAAGATGGATGAACGAGTGAGAGAGATGGAAAACGAGTGAGGAGAGATTGAGAACGAGTGAGGAGAGATGGAGAACGAGTGAGGAGAGATAGAGAACGAGTGAGAGAGATGGAGAACGAGTGAGAGAGATGGAGAACAAGTGAGAGAGTTGGAGAACGAGTGAGGAGAGATGGAGAACGAGTGAGGAGAGATAGAGAACGAGTGAGAGAGTAGGAGAACGAGTGAGAGAGAAGGAGAACGAGTGAGAGAGATTACCAAATATGTCGTCAGAACTCTATGTTGTTTTTTAGACTCCTTATTTGAATGCACTTATTGAAAATATGTCTTAGAGCATCTATAAAACGACTAAAATATAACTGTAAAAGTCAATATACAGAAATGTTGATTTGTGCATTGTCCCTGTCGAATAAATCAAATAAATTAAGTAAATGGGTGCATCCCAAATGGCCCCCTTATTTCCTATAATGCATTACTTTGACCAGGGGCCATTTGGAACGCCTAAGTCAAGTTGTCAGTGCCATGATCCGATCCCCAGTGCTGTCTGTCGTGTCTGGGTATAGGACCATCTTCTGTTGTCTGGGTATAGGACCATCTTCTGTTGTCTGGGTATAGGACCATCTTCTGTTGTCTGGGTATAGGACTATCTTCTGTTGTCTGGGTATAGGACCATCTTCTGTTGTCTGGGTATAGGACCATCTTCTGTTGTCTGGGTATAGGACCATCTTCTGTTGTCTGGGTATAGGACCATCTTCTGTTGTCTGGGTATAGGACTATCTTCTGTTGTCTGGGTATAGGCCCATCTTCTGTTGTCTGGGTATAGGACCATCTTCTGTTGTCTGGGTATAGGACCATCTTCTGTTGTCTGGGTATAGGACCATCTTCTGGGGGTGGAGGAGAAACCATATGGTTGTGCTGTCATCTGCCACGCCCTCCTCTTAACATGTGTTCCTCGGCTCTCTATTGCATGCAACCGCAGATTACCCCCAGATCTCCACACCGACACCAGTGTAGCACATGGGAATGGGGGGGATGACTCTTCTTCTTCTCCCTCCCTCCCTCCCTCCCTCCCTCCCTCCCTCCCTCCCTCCCTCCCTCCCTCCCTCCCTCTACCACTCCCTCTACCCCTCCCTCCCGGCCATTCGCTTGTCATGCAAGTTTAGCCTGATTCATTGACACGCCACAGGATCTGGGCCTCCCGAAACGCCCAACAGATGATGACAGCATCACCTCTCCTCCACACTCTTTGAGTACTCGCTAACCTTGTTCAGTCAAAAGCTGCATGTGGAAGTATCCGGGTGGTGTGGGAATTTACGTTTCGTCATTAGCACAATGTTGGGCATCTCCTGAGTGGCGCAGTGGTCTAAGGCACTGCATCGCAGTGCAAACTGTGCCACTAGAGATCCTGGTTCGTATCCAGGCTCTGTCGCAGCCGGCCGCGACCGGGAGACCCATGGGGCGGCGCACAATTGGCCCAGTGTCGTCCAGGGTAGGGGAGGGAATGGCCGGCAGGGATGTAGCTCAGTTGATAGAGCATGGCGTTTGCAACGCCAGGGTTGTGGGTTCGATTCCCACGGGGGGCCAGTATAAAAATAAAAAATAAAATGTGTTCACTAACTGTAAGTCGCTCTGGATAAGAGCGTCTGCTAAATGACTAAAATGTAAAATATTGATGTTGTGAAGCGAAAAGGAACCCTAGAGCACTCTCTCTCACTTGTTTTGTCTCACCACGGGAACTTCCAGATACCGGTTTTGATAGAATAGCGCCGTCTTTCTAACAAACACTCCCCAGTCATAATTAAGATCTAATGATATAACTATTTGGAAAACGGAGTTAAGTTATCCTTTCCAGCCATAACATTGCATGTCGATTCCTAATCCACTGTTATCAGTATTGGTTTAGCCTGTTGTCTGTTTTTCTGCAGTCTTCTGGTTAGTTTCTGGACGTCACTATCACAGAAGGGAAATAAGAAATGAGTTGTTACATAGGAGATTGACATCACATCGATAATTGCACAAGCAGAATTCCAGACACCAGCGATGTGCTCTCCACGGTGGTCAACGTCTGTCTCACTGATGTGTATTAATTCTATAACTGGTCAAACCAAAGAAGCCTCAGAAGTTCAGACAATGCAAAATCACTTCCCTTATCTCTTCCCTCCTCTCTTCCATTCTTTCTTCCCTTCTTTCTTCCCTCCTCTCTTCACTCCTCTCTTCCCTCCTCTCTTCCCTCCTCTCCTCTCTTCCCTCCTCTCTTCCCTCCTCTCTTCCCTCCTCTCCTCTCTTCCCTCCTCTCTTCCCTCCTCTCTTCCCTCCTCTCCTCTCTTCCCTCCTCTCCTCTCTTCCCTCCTCTCTTCCCTCCTCTCCTCTCTTCACTCCTCTCTTCCCTTCTCTCTCCCCTCCTCTCCTCTCTTCCCTCCTCTCCTCTCTTCCCTCCTCTCTTCCCTCCTCTCCTCTCTTCCCTCCTCTCTTCCCTCCTCTCCTCTCTTCCCTCCTCTCTTCCCTCCTCTCCTCTCTTTCCTCCTCTCCTCTCTTCCCTCCTCTCTTCCCTCCTCTCCTCTCTTCCCTCCTCTCTTCCCTTCTTTCTTCCCTCCTCTCTTCCCTCCTCTCTTCCCTCCTCTCCTCTCTTCCCTCCTCTCCTCTCTTCCATCCTCTCCTCACTTCCCTCCTCTCTTCCCTCCTCTTTTCCCTTCTTTCTTTTCTTTATTTGAGACATTTATGCATCTTTATTCATTTTCACCCTGTCTACATTGATTGACAAATAACTGGAGGTGACCTTGACGGTTGTATGCGTTGAGCTTTGGTTTGCTCCGCCGTTGTTTAATGGGTTTGTGGCATGGTATCAGGGCCTTGTGGTTTGGACGCCTAGGCATTATTTAGTGGGTTTGTGGCGTGGTATCAGGGCCTTGTGGTTTGGACCCTAGGCATTATTTAGTGGGTCTGTGGCGTGGTATCAGGGCCTTGTGGTTTGGACCCTAGGCATTATTTAGTGGGTCTGTGGCGTGGTATCAGGGCCTTGTGGTTTGGACCCTAGGCATTATTTAGTGGGTTTGTGGCGTGGTATCAGGGCCTTGTGGTTTGGACCTGATGCATTATTTAGTGGGTTTGTGGCGTGGTATCAGGGCCTTGTGGTTTGGACCCTAGGCATTATTTAGTGGGTTTGTGGCGTGGTATCAGGGCCTTGTGGTTTGGACCTGATGCATTATTTAGTGGGTTTGTGGCGTGGTATCAGGGCCTTGTGGTTTGGACCTGATGCATTATTTAGTGGGTTTGTGGCGTGGTATCAGGGCCTTGTAGTTTGGACCTGATGCATTATTTAGTGGGTTTGTGGCGTGGAATCAGGGCCTTGTGGTTTGGACCCGATGCATTATTTAGTGGGTTTGTGGCGTGGTATCAGGGCCTTGTGGTTTGGACCCTAGGCATTATTTAGTGGGTCTGTGGCGTGGTATCAGGGCCTTGTGGTTTGGACCCTAGGCATTATTTAGTGGGTCTGTGGCGTATTTACATTCCTTTCTCCTTCTCACTTTGTTTCTAAGTCTCTCTCTCTCATCTCTCTCTCTCCTTTCTTTCTTTCTCTCTCATCTCTCTCTCTCTCATCTCTTTCTCTCACTCACTCCTCCGCTCCCTCCATCTCTGAATGGCACATGCGTGAACTGTGGCATAGAGTGATGTGGTTACACAAAACAGTTTAGGCCCATATCATGTGAAATCTGTAATTCATTCCGAGGCACTCGCATATTCTTGCACTCATGCTCCGGCACGTCATATTTATCACACATACATGCAGCCAAGACCACAGCGAAGCTGAAATATTGAACGTGTTTTTTGCGCTTACGACACTTTAAGTTTGACTGTTTATGCGTATGTACCCAACTGTTTCAAAGCGTGCCGGTTTCCACATTTGTTTCCCGGATCCTTCTACAGAAATCTATTCATAATTCAAAGAAACAACTGTGAGTTGTCAGCTATAACAAATTGAAGGGAAAAGTTGAATTTGTATCTGCTTAGGAGGCTGACTGCATAATACACACTGCTCCCACTGTGTGGTAATGGGATATATGATGGATGGCCAACCAGCATCCTTCTCTCTGCTATTCATCTGTTTATCTATTTATTCATTTCTTCCTTCACCCAGGGAGACCGACTGTGGACCCAATGAGACCCAAACCAACTGTGGACCCAGTGAGACCCAAACCAACTGTGGACCCAGTGAGACCCAAACCAACAGTGGACCCAGTGAGACCCAAACCAACTGTGGACCCAGTGAGACCCAATCCAACAGTGGACCCAGTGAGACCCAAACCAACAGTGGACCCAGTGAGACCCAAAACAACAGTGGACCAAGTAAGACCCAAACCAACTGTGGACCCGGTGACTCCAGAATAACTGTGGACCCTTTGAGACCCAGACTAACTGTGGACTCGGTGAAATGCAGACTAACTGTGGACTCGGTGAGACCAGACTAACTGTGGACCCAGTGAGACCCAGACTAACTGTGGACCCAGTGAGACCCAAACCAACTGTGAACCCGGTGAGACCCAGACTAACTGTGGACCCTTTGAGACCCAGACTAACTGTGGACCATGTGAGACCCAGACTAACTGTGGACCATGTGAGACCCAGACTAACTGTGGACCCAGTGAGACCCAGACTAACTGTGGACCCGGTGAGACCCAGACTAACTGTGGACCCGGTGAGACCCAGACTAACTGTGAACCCAGTGAGACCCAGACTAACTGTGGACCCAGTGAGACCAGACTAACTGTGGATTTGTCCTGTGCTCTGGAGGGTTAGTCTTAAGTGGTTTTAAAGGGATAGTTACACAATGACACGTTGGTTTCCTTGTTAGCAGTCTATGGACAAGGTAAGACGGCAATCCATACTTTGGTTTAGTGTACCTGGCTAGTGATTGGTTTAGTGTACCTGGCTAGTGAATAGTTTAGTGTACCTGGCTAGTGATTGGTTTAGTGTACCTGGCTAGTGATTGGTTTAGTGTACCTGGCTAGTGAATAGTTTAGTGTACCTGGCTAGTGATTGGTTTAGTGTACCTGGCTAGTGATTGGTTTAGTGTACCTGGCTAGTGATGGGGGGGGAAATCGTTACAGTAGAGTATCTCTATATAAATTTTTGACAATATTTTATAGATTCTATGACTCCAAGTATTGATTCTCAACAACAACCCCCGCAAAAAAGTGTCGGCTGTTCCTGCGCCAAAACTCTGTAGTTCTCATTCTCTAGCTTTTTTTTCTCTCTCTTTAAATGATGAGCCAACTTGTTTTCAGCACTTTTATTTCCATGACTGATCAAAACTATTTTTCTCATGGCTCTCTCGTCCCTCTGCAGCAGACATGGTAAGAAATGTGTTTAGAACATCACATTTCAGTAAAATCGCAGTATCAAATACCAATTCATATAGAATCGTGAGAATCACAATACATATCGTATCGG
Source organism: Coregonus lavaretus (assembly GCF_964263955.1). Taxonomy (NCBI): domain Eukaryota; kingdom Metazoa; phylum Chordata; class Actinopteri; order Salmoniformes; family Salmonidae; genus Coregonus; species Coregonus lavaretus. The sequence goes on from NC_139998.1 coordinate 55,267,146, forward strand.
TATCCATATCATATCCTGATATACCATGCCCCCTCGGGCCTTATGTCACGAACGTTCATGAACGGGACGGACCAAGGCGCAGCGTGATATGCGTACATGTTTATTAAATATTAAACACAACGACAAACAAAACGAAACGTGAAGTCCAAGGCAGCACAGCACAACATACCTTAACTGGAACAAGATCCCACAACACACTAGTGCCAATAGGCTGCCTAAGTATGGGCCCCAATCAGAGACAACGAGCGACAGCTGCCTCTGATTGGGAACCACACCGGCCAACATAGAAATACAAATCCTAGAATATACAACATAGACAATCCCCACATAGAAAATACACACCCTGACTCAACAAATAAGAGTCCCCAGAGTCAGGGCGTGACACCTTATTGCTTAAGTAACTCCTACAACTTTAATACGACATTGAATCACAGTTACATTATTAACATACAATCAATGTCTTGACATTGTACCTGATTTATATATTATGCTCTCTACAAAATGTACTTTAGAAGAGTTGACTTGCACCACTACAACCAGTTGTTTCTCAAGATGGTGTCACTCTAGCTAGCCAACCTCGACCTAAAGAAGTGAAAGCCTCGGGGAGCAGAGCTCCTTTAAATCCAGGTCCCCTCATCTTCAACCCTGTTTTTGGTCCTAATTAATGGCGTCACTCAGGTACCCGTGATGCCACCCGCTCTCCTACCACTCCCCTGGGGGTGACCTCTCCTGTCCTGCCCGCCCGCCACGCAGCTTGTACAGGCCCCTGGGAGATGGAGGGGATGGAGGGGAGGAGATGAGGAGATGGAGGGGAGGAGATGAGGAGATGGTGGTGGGGGTGTAGGTATAGAATAGCGGTGAGGTGAAAGCACTCTAAACCAATGGCACATCAAGACACTTCTTCCCCGGGCGGCGGGCCGTAGATCAGGCCAGGGGGGACGGCGGAGGAACTGAGGGTGACAGGGGAATAACATACCTTTTTCCTCAATGGACAGGGACCATAACTCCTGCTTCTCCAGGGACAGATTGAGGAGAATAACAGGAGAATTCAAAATGTTAAAGAAGAAGCAGCGGTTGGAATTTTCATATTTTTTTTGGGGGGGGACGGGGGGGGGGACCAAAGTCCAGATAAAACTATCAAACGATAAATGTTGTGGGTACTCATACTGTATTTGGAGATTTTAGCTTCTTTTTTGTTGTTGTTGATATACAAGCCATGGCCTCTTAGATTATGTAGAGCCAGACCAGAATATTTCAACCTAACTTTACTTCTGTAACTTTATTTCCTGGTCTAGGCTTAGTGGTGAACATGTGATACTGTACTAGACATACGATAGGTGGCAGGCCATGTTTAGGATTGGATGGTGTGTTGTTGTAGTATAGTGTACAGTAGTGTATTGTATATTTTAGTGTACTGTGACGAACTGCTACTAAAAACAGTGTAATGGTGTACTGTTATGAATCGTAGCGTTACGTGCTGTTGTCTCTCAGAGCCTGTATGTTTACTGCTGCGTCAGGTCTGAGCTCTCTCCTCCCCCCTCTGCCTCTGTCCAGCCTGCTCCTTCTCCATGCACAGCCACTTTCCCCCCGGGGAACAGCTTTTATAGCCTGGTCAATGTCACAGTGGCTTATTGAATGCCTTTTAATGCTTTCTTTATTTTCAATTATACATCATGCCTGACAACGTGGCGACGACGACCCAGTGTACTCACCGGAGAGCAGTGAAATGTAAAACCCCCATTTTGAGAAAGTACACATTTGTAATGTGATCGTCATAATGTGTTTTGGGGATTTTTATTTTCACACACTGTGATAATATTGTCCTAAACTTTGTGGGGAGGGGGGGGGGGGGGGAGTGTCTAGTTGAATAATGGAAGTAATAATTTGTGAAGATAATATATGAGAATAAAGCAATACTACGCACCAGATAGCATCAGTCATTAATTAATATGTGTGCTGATTGAGTTATGGTAGGCCTAATCCATTCCACCATGCCATTTTCAAACCCTACAGTATGGTCACTAGCTACACGAGGGGAAGGTTACATTTCAATGTACGTTTGGAGATGTATCAGCGGTACATAAACAACCAGGCTTATTAAATAGTTCTCGCCTTCAGGCACTGTCATCAAGTTGAAGGAAAACAGAGATAGGGTCGGGCAAATACAGGAGAGCAGAAACCCCCTGCTGGAGTGTTGATACGGTGATTGACTCCTGCTGTAAAGGCTGGAGTTGTACCCTAGGTAACCTCCTTACCCGGTGTGTGTGTGTGTGTGTGTTGGGGAATGTGTGTTGGGGAATGTGTATGTGCGCCTCCCAGCCGAACAGGTTACCAGGCACCTGCTCCACTGAAGGTGAAAGAAGTGCTAACTTGAGCTCATTGAAAAGTAGATGTGACAGTACATTTTTCAGCCTCCCGAGATGGGAGATCTTGTTATAGCAGTCAGGATGGGGGTCAGGGCAGTGGCTGTTGATGATTGAGGAAAAGATAAGTAAATTCATTCTGCTTCATGCACTTTGTCAAGTGCCAATAGCTTACCGTTGAGAGCCACTCACCCATCTCCGTGTTACGGTCCCAGAGGTCACCCTGCCGTCGTAAATCAGTCGCCTCTCCTCAGCTGAAAACCTATTGGCTCCTCTCCTTGGCTGCTAAACCTATTGGCTCCTCTCCTTGGCTGCTAAACCTATTGGCTCCTCTCCTTGGCTGCTAAACCTATTGGCTCCTCTCCTTGGCTGCTAAACCTATTGGCTCCTCTCCTTGGCTGATAAACCTATTGGCTCCTCACCTTGGCTGCTAAACTTATTGGCTCCTCTCCTTGGCTGCTAAACCTATTGGCTCCTCTCCTTGGCTGCTAAACCTATTGGCTCCTCTCCTTGGCTGCTAAACCTATTGGCTCCTCTCCTCATCTGCTAAACCTATTGCCGCTCCCCTATTTGTATTTGTTTTTATTAGGGATCCCCATTAGCTGCTGCCAAGGCAGCAGCTACTCTTCCTGGGGTCCAAACATATTAAAGCACTTATATTACATATAAAACAAAATATAACAGTATTACACCACTACCTATCTACAATACAAAATGTTTAATACCACCATACAACAATATCACAATGTGTGCGTATGCATGTGTCTATACTCTTGTGTGTGTCTCTTCACAGTCCCCGTTGTTCCATAAGGTGTTTTTTTTACCAGTTTTTTAAAATCTGATTCTACTGCTTGCATCAGTTACCTGATGTGGAATAGAGTTCCATGTAGTCATGGCTCTATGTAGTACTGTGCGCCTCCCATATTCTGTTCTGGACTTGGGGACTGTGAAGAGACCTCTGGTGGCATGTCTTGTGGGGTATGCATGGGTTTCCGAGCTGTGTGATAGTAGTTTAAACAGACAGCTCGGTACATTCAGCTTGTCAACACCTCTTACAAAAACAAGCAGTTATGAAGTCAATCTCTCTTCCACTCTGAGCCAGGAGAGACTGACATGCATGTCATTAATGTTAGCTCTCCGTGGACTTTTAAGGACCAGCCGTGCTGCCCTGTTCTGAGCCAACTGCAATTTTCCCAAGTCCCTCTTTGTGGCACCTGACCACACTACTGAACAGTAGTCCAGGTGCGACAAAACCAGGGCCTGTAGGACATGCCCTGTTGATAGTGTTGTTAAGAAGGCAGAGAAGCATTGCTGCTCCTCTAATGCCCCTCCCCTAATGCCGCTCCCCTAATGCCCCTCCTCTAATGCCCCTCCCCTAATGCCCCTCCCCTACTAACTGTCAGAGAGAGAACTAACTGTCAGAGAGAGAACTAACTGTCAGAGAGAGAACTGTCAGAGAGAGAACTAACTGTCAGAGAGAGAACTAACTGTCAGAGAGAGAACTAACTGTCAGAGAGAGAACTCTCAGAGAGAGAACTGTCAGAGAGAGAACTGTCAGAGAGAGAACTGTCAAAGAGAGAACTAACTGTCAGAGAGAGAACTGTCAGAGAGAGAACTGTCAGAGAGAGAGAACTAACTGTCAGAGAGAGAACTAACTGTCAGAGAGAGAACTGTCAGAGAACTAACTGTCAGAGAGAGAACTGTCAGAGAGAGAACTATCAGAGAGAGAACTGTCAGAGAGAGAACTAACTGTCAGAGAGAGAACTAACTGTCAGAGAGAGAACTAACTGTCAGAGAGAGAACTCTCAGAGAGAGAACTAACTGTCAGAGAGAGAACTAACTGTCAGAGAGAGAACTAACTGTCAGAGAGAGAACTGTCAGAGAGAGAACAGTCAGAGAGAGAACTGTCAGAGAGAACTGTCAGAGAGAGAACTAACTGTCAGAGAGAGAACTAACTGTCAGAGAGAGAACTAACTGTCAGAGAGAGAACTAACTGTCAGAGAGAGAACTAACTGTCAGCGAGAGAACTGTCAGAGAGAGAACTAACTGTCAGAGAGAGAACTCTCAGAGAGAGAACTGTCAGAGAGAGAACTAACTGTCAGAGAGAGAACTGTCAGAGAGAGAACTAACTGTCAGAGAGAGAACTGTCAGAGAACTAACTGTCAGAGAGAGAACTGTCAGAGAGAGAACTGTCAGAGAGAGAACTAACTGTCAGAGAGAGAACTAACTGTCAGAGAGAACTGTCAGAGAGAGAACTAACTGTCAGACAGAGAACTAACTGTCAGAGAGAGAACTGTCAGAGAGAGAACTAACTGTCAGAGAGAGAACTAACTGTCAGAGAGAGAACTAACTGTCAGAGAGAGAACTGTCAGAGAGAGAACTGTCAGAGAGAGAACTGTCAGAGAGAGAACTGTCAGAGAGAGAACTAACTGTCAGAGAGAGAACTAACTGTCAGAGAGAGAACTAACTGTCAGAGAGAGAACTCTCAGAGAGAGAACTAACTGTCAGAGAGAGAACTAACTGTCAGAGAGAGAACTAACTGTCAGAGAGAGAACTGTCAGAGAGAGAACAGTCAGAGAGAACTGTCAGAGAGAGAACTAACTGTCAGAGAGAGAACTAACTGTCAGAGAGAGAACTAACTGTCAGAGAGAGAACTAACTGTCAGAGAGAGAACTAACTGTCAGAGAGAGAACTAACTGTCAGAGAGAGAACTAACTGTCAGCGAGAGAACTGTCAGAGAGAGAACTAACTGTCAGAGAGAGAACTCTCAGAGAGAGAACTGTCAGAGAGAGAACTGTCAGAGAGAGAACTAACTGTCAGAGAGAGAACTAACTGTCAGAGAGAGAACTGTCAGAGAACTAACTGTCAGAGAGAGAACTGTCAGAGAGAGAACTGTCAGAGAGAGAACTGTCAGAGAGAGAACTAACTGTCAGAGAGAGAACTAACTGTCAGAGAGAACTGTCAGAGAGAGAACTAACTGTCAGACAGAGAACTAACTGTCAGAGAGAGAACTGTCAGAGAGAGAACTAACTGTCAGAGAGAGAACTAACTGTCAGAGAGAGAACTAACTGTCAGAGAGAGAACCTGCCTAAATGACTACCGACCCGTAGCACTGACGTCTGTAGCCATGAAGTGCTTTGAAAGGCTGGTCATGGCTCACATCAACAGCATTATCCCAGAAACCCTAGACCCACTCCAATTTGCATACCGCCCCAACAGATCCACAGATGATGCAATCTCTATTGCACTCCACACTGCTCTTTCCCACCTGGACAAGAGGAACACCTATGTGAGAATGCTATTCATTGACTACAGCTCAGCATTCAACACCATAGTGCCCTCTAAGCTCATCACTAAGCTAAGGATCCTGGGACTAAACACCTCCCTCTGCAACTGGATCCTGGACTTCCTGACGGGCCGCCCCCAGGTGGTAAGGGTAGGTAACAACACATCTGCCACACTGATCCTCAACACGGGGGCCCATCAGGGGTGCGTGCTCAGTCCCCTCCTGTACTCTCTGTTCACCCATGACTGCATGGCCAGGCACGACTCCAACACCATCATTAAGTTTGCCGACGACACAACAGTGGTAGGCCTGATCACCGACAACGATGAGACAGCCTATAGGGAGGAGGTCAGAGACCTGGCCGTGTGGTGCCAGGACAACAACCGCTCCCTCAACGTGACCAAGACAAAGGAGATGATTGTGGACTACAGGAAAAAAAAGAGGACTGAGCACGCCCCCATTTTCATCGACGGGGCTGTAGTGGAACAGGTTGAGAGCTTCAAGTTCCTTGGTGTCCACATCACCAACGAACTATCATGGTCCAAACACACCAAGACAGTCGTGAAGAGGGCACGACAAAGCCTATTCCCCCTCAGGAGACTGAAAAGATTTGGCATGGGTCCTCAGATCCTCAAAAGATTCTACAGCTGCACCATCGAGAGCATCCTGACTGGTTGCATCACCGCCTGGTATGGCAACTGCTTGGCCTCCGACCGCAAGGCACTACAGAGGGTAGTGCGTACGGCCCAGTACATCACTGGGGCCAAGCTTCCTGCCATCCAGGACCTCTATACCAGGCGGTGTCAGAGGAAGGCCCTCAAAATTGTCAAAGACTCCAGCCACCCTAGTCATAGACTGTTCTCTCTGCTACCGCACGGCAAGCGGTACCGGAGTGCCAAGTCTAGGTCCAAAAGACTTCTCAACAGCTTCTACCCCCAAGCCATAAGACTCCTGAACAGCTAATCATGGCTACCCGGACTATTTGCACTGCCCCCCCACCCCATCCTTTTTACGCTGCTGCTACTCTGTTAATTATTTATGCATAGTCACTTTAACTCTACCCACATGTACATATTACCTCAACTACCTCAACTAGCCGGTGCCCCCGCACATTGACTCTGCAACGGTACCCCCCTGTATATATAGCCTCCCTACTGTCACTTTATTTTACTTCTGCTCTTTTTTCTCTCAACACTTTTTTTGTTGTTGTTTTATTTTTACTTTTTTTGTTAAAAATAAATGCACTGTTGGTTAAAGGCTGTAAGTAAGCATTTCACTGTAATGTCTGCACCTGTTGTATTCGGCGCATGTGACCAATAAAATTTGATTTGATTTGATTTGATTTGAACTAACTGTCAGAGAGAGAACTAACTGTCAGAGAGAGAACTGTCAGAGAGAGAACTAACTGTCAGAGAGAGAACTAACTGTCAGAGAGAGAACTGTCAGAGAGAGAACTAACTGTCAGAGAGAGAACTAACTGTCAGAGAGAGAACTAACTGTCAGAGAGAGAACTAACTGTCAGAGAACTAACTGTCAGAGAGAGAACTGTCAGAGAGAGAACTGTCAGAGAGAACTGTCAGAGAGAGAACTAACTGTCAGACAGAGCACTAACTGTCAGAGAGAGAACTGTCAGAGAGAACTAACTGTCACAGAGAACTGTCAGAGAGAGAACTAACTGTCAGAGAGAGAACTAACTGTCAGAGAGAGAACTAACTGTCAGAGAGAGAACTGTCAGAGAGAGAACTAACTGTCAGAGAGAGAACTAACTGTCAGAGAGAGAACTGTCAGAGAGAGAACTAACTGTCAGAGAGAGAACTAACTGTCAGAGAGAGAACTAACTGTCAGAGAGAGAACTGTGTGAGCATCCTCAATGCAACACGCTGTTGTTTCACCTCTCTTCTCTCTCCTTTCTTGTTCTTCTAATCTTTCTATTGTTAATGGGAATGAGTCAATTCATTGGTCTGTTTATGTATAAACAACCCGTTCCTGGTTGTTTATGATGAAGTGTATAGATTTTTTGGTGCCGTTGCATCATCAGTGACAATGTTTTTGATTAACCTTGACAAACCTCCTTGGAGTGTTAATTAAATAATATTGAATTATTATGGCAGCAGATGCACAGGTGTGGGAAATCATTAGGAGACACATGGCCCCCTTGTTCACAGACACTCTCCCGCCACAGCACAGCATGTGTACACACACACACACACACACACACACACACACAGCTCAGAGGAGAAGACACCAGGAGAGGGTTATGAGAAGAGGGGAGGTGGTCGGAGAGGAGAGGAGACAAGAGAAGAGGAGCAGATAGGAGAGGAGGAGAGAAGCAGAGGTGAGGAGAGGAGAGGAGAGGAGAGGAGAGGAACAGAGGAGAGGAGAGAAGAGGAACAGAGAGGAGAGGAGAGGAACAGAGAGGAGAGGAAATTAACAGAGAGGAGAGGAGGGGAACAGAGAGGAGAGGAACAGAGAGGAGAGGAACCGAGAGGAGAGGAGAGGAACAGAGGGGAGAGGAGAGGAACAGAGAGGAGAGGAACAGAGAGGAGAGGAACAGAGAGGAGAGGAGAGGAACAGAGAGGAGAGGAACAGAGAGGAGAGGAGAGGAACAGAGGGGAGAGGAGAGGAACAGAGAGGAGAGGAACAGAGAGGAGAGGAGCGGAGCAGAGAGGAGAGGAGAGGGTTGGAGAGGAGAGGGTTGGAGAGGAGAGGAGCAGAGAGGAGAGGAGAGGAACAGAAAGGAGAGGAGAGGCACAGAGCGAAGAGGAGAGGGTCAGACAGGAGAGGAGAGAAACAGAGAGGAGCAGAGAGGAACAGAGAGGAGAGGAACAGAGAGGAAAGGAGAGGAACAGAGCGAAGAGGAGATGAGAGGAGAGGAGAGGAACAGAGAGGAGCAGAAAGGAACAGAGAGGAGAGGGTCAGAGAGGAGCAGAGAGTAGCAGAGAGGAACAGAGAGGAGAGGAAAGGAGCCAGGGAAGAGAAGAAGACGGAAAGAAACAAGGGGAAGAATAATGGTGAGAGGAAGGGAGAGAAGTGGAGGAGAGGATAGAATGACTGAATATAGGACCGAAGAGGAGAGGATAGAAGGACTGAATATAGGACCGAAGAGGAGAGGAGACAGCGGTAACACCTTCATGTACCAGATACCAGACCTTGACAACGCAACTAGCAGATGCCTTAATAACATGCAACTGCCAGTCCTACACACCTGCAAACTGTTCTAGGATCAGCATTAGACAGGCCTGCAGTATCCAGTATCTCTCACTTTGTTTTTCCATGTCTGAGAGATGGCTCTAAATGCTCCAAACAGCTGTGAGCAGCATGAAAGCTATCGGCAGCATGTTTCTGAATATAAAGTGTGAAAGGCCTGATGATAATAAAGTGTGCTGTGTTCCTTTTTAGGGAAACGTAAGCTCCATGATGGAGAGAGCGGGGAGTGGGAGAGAGAGGGGGGATCCGGTGTGTGTGTGCACGGATGCTTTCAATATTCCTTCTTACACTGAACAAAAATATAAACGCATCATGTAAAGTGTTGGTCCCATGTTTCATGAGCTGAAATAAAAGATCCCAGTAATGTTCCATAGGCACAAAAAGCGTATTTCTCTCAAATTTTGTGCACAAATTTGTTTACATCACTGTTAGTGAGCATTTCTCCTTTGCCAAGATAATCCATCCACCTGACAGGTGTGGCTATCAAGAAGCTGATTAAACAGCATGATCATTACACAGGTGCACCTTGTGCTGGGGACAATAAAAGGTCACATAAATGTGCAGTTTTGTCGCACAACACAATGCAACAGATGTCTCAAGTTTTGAGGGAGCATGCAATCGGCATGCTGACTGCAGGAATGTCCACCAGTGCTGTTGCCAGATAATTACATTTTAATTTCTCTACCATAAGCCGCCTCTAACATCGTTTTAGAGAATTTGGCTGTATATCCAACCGGCCTCACAACCGCAGACCACGTGTAACCACGCCAGCCCAGGACCTCAACATCCGGCTTCTTCACCTGCGGGATCGTCTGAGACCAGCCACCCAGACAGCTGAAGAAACTGTGGGTTTGAACAATCTAAAATAATTTCTGCACAAACTGTCAGAAAGCGTCTCAGGGAAGCTCATCTGCGTGCTCATCGTCCTCACCAGGGTCTTGACCTGACTGCAGTTCGGCATCGTAACAGACTTTAGTGGGAAAATGCTCACCTTTAATGGCCACTGGCATGCTGGAGAAGTGTGCTCTTCACGGATGAATCCCGGTTTCAACTATACCGGACAGATTGCAGACCGGATGGCATCGTGTGGGCGAGCGGTCTGCTGATGTCATTGTTGTGAACAGAGTGCCCCATGGTGGCGGTGGGGTTATGGTATGGGCAGGCATAAGCTACAGACAATGAACACAGTTTCATTTTCTCGATGGCAATTTGAATGCACAGAGATACCGTGACGAGATCCTGAGGCCCATTGTCAGACCATTCATCCGCCGCCATCACCTCATGTTTCAGCATGATAATGCACGGCCCCATGTCGCAAGGAATTCCTGGAAGCTGAAAATGGCCTGCATACTCACCGGACATGTCACCCATTGAGCATGTTTGGGATGCTCTGGATCGACGTGTACGACAGCGTGTTACAGTTCCCGCCAATATCCGGCAACTTCGCACAGCCATTGAAGAGGAGTGGGACAATATTCCACAAGCCACAATCAACAGCCTGATCAACTCTATGTAAAGGAGATGTGTCGCTCTGCATGAGGCAAATGGTGGTCACACCAGATACGGACTGGTTTTCTTATCCACGGCCATTCTTTTTTTTTTTTTTTTTATAAAGGTATCTGTGACCAACAGATGTATATCTGTGTATTCCCAGTCATGGAATCCATAGATTAGGGCCTAAATGAATTTATTTCAATTTACTGATTTCCTTCTATGGACTGTAACACAGTAAAATCTTTGAAATTGCTGCACGTTTCGTTTCTATTTTTGTTCAGTGTGTTGGGGTGTGATTATCCTGCCGTGCCTGATTTCTCTCACATGCTGACTGGAAGAGGAGCGGGGAGGAGCGGGGAGGCCAGGAGAGGCAACCCTAGGAAGGGGGGAAGGGCCAGGCTCAGAGTAAAAAACCTCCTGACAAAACCCACGTTTACACCTCCAACTTTACACTTTCATTTCAGCTTTTTCCTCAGTGAATCAGCCTTTTTTTTCTGAAAGAACTGAATTCTGACTGGCAAATAACAAATATAGTCTTAATTGAAAATTTGTGTCCATTAAATATCTATTTAGATAGATGGCTGCTGCCCTGTACCAGATGTTAAGGATTTGTTTTAGAGTAGTACTGCTCTCGCATCCCTCCAGAAGAGTCATTGACGTGTTTGTTGATGGTATCAAGCCAAACGTTGTCGACGACCTCTGAAGACTCCAACCATTTAGCAGGTGCTAACGTCAGCCATTAGCAATTCTAGCGTCTCACTCCCAGGATGTTTACCATTTATGTTCGCCTCATCTTCACATCACAAACACACGCTCCCGTCCAAAGCACTCTCCAGTCAGCTCCTCGCCGCCTTCAATGTACTCTGGCACAGTTTTGCTAACCTTTCAAACAGAAAATGGCCCCCAGTTCCTCCCTTTGATGCAAATGGCCCAAGCAGGCTTGCTACACACCACTGAGGATGCAGGCGACTACGCTATGGTGTGATGGAATGTTCCGTGCACAAAAAACAAATGAAATAAAAGAAGGGGGGAAAAAAGAGAGAAAAGAAACGGAGATGCAGGGAAGAGGAGTAGGAGAATAGAGAAACTGGTCTCCGGGGCCCGGCACGGCACTTTGTACCGTACATAGATCAGCTGTCAACCACGGCCTCTAAAGAGACACAGGAACACAATGGAACCGACAGATGGTCCAAAACAAACCTGGTGTTACGCCATTAAAGGATGTTTACCTCGGCCAGACGGCTGCGTGTGGGGGAAGGTATATGTGTGAGAGAATGTTTGTGTTTGTTCTGTCTGTGTGTGTGTGTGTGCTGCCCCCCCCCCCCCCCCCACACACACACACACACACACACCCTCTTCTCTCAATGTAGATGAGACAGACAGATGAAGATATTTCTGATTTGTGGAGCATGACATGTGAACTGAGTTCTGGCGGAAGCCAACCCACCTTCTATAATGGGAAATGAATACTGACACAGGGGGGCACTTTGAGACCATGACAACTGTGAGAGAGGAAAAAGAGTTGACAGCCTCTCCCCTGTGTGTGTGTGTGTTTGTTTGTTTGTTTTGTATATGTGTGGAAGTGGGTGGGTGTGTGTGTGTGGAAGTGTTATTACTTTGCAATAATGTGTTACATTTACTGTATCAGATGCTGTTAACTTTCTCAGTTGCAGTTAGTGTTTTCTATTCAAAGGCTTTTTTTGTTTATTTTAGACAGCAATTCTTCTGTATGAAGATGTTGGATTTTGGACTCATATGGGCTTATGAATCACATATACATGACATTTGAGTCATTTAGCAGACACATACAGATCGATTTACAGAGCATTCATCTTAAGATAGTTAGGTGAGACAACCACATATCACGGACGTAGTAAGTACATTTTTCCTCAAAAAAGAAGTTATCAGCAAAGTCAGGACTAGTTGGAGAAGACAAATACATTTATTTATTTTTTTTATTGGGGGGGAAATATGACTGAGATATCTTATTTAAAATGCTCTTTGAATAGGTAGGGTTTGAAATGTGTGCCAGGACAGAGAAGAGCTTGGACTGAATCTATTATTTACAAGAGAGTCATTATTTATTCAGTAGTCATAGTCGGTAGTCAGTAGTCATTCAGTAGTCATGTGTGGTAGTCAGTAGTCATTTAGTAGTCAAATGTGGTCTTCCGTAGTCATATGTAGTAGTCAGTAGTCACTCTGTAGTCATAGTCTGTGGTCATTCGGAAGTCATATGTGGTCACTAGTCAGTCAGTAGTCATACGTGGTGGTCGGTAGTCATTCAGTAGTCATACGTGGTAGTCCACAGTCATTCAGTAAGCATATGTAGTAGTAAGTAGTCATTCAGTAGCCATATGTAGTAGTCCGTAGACATTCAGTAGCCATATATGTAGTAGTCAGTAGTCATTCAGTAGCCATATGTAGTAGTCCGTAGTCATTCAGTAGTCACATATATAGTAGTCAGTAGTCATTCAGTAGCCATATATAGTAGTCCGTAGTCATTCAGTAGTCATATATGTAGTAGTCAGTAGTCATTCAGTAGTCATATGGACTGTTTGATTACTTGATGATCCCTTTGCCCCATAATATAGTTTATTACACGTGGCCTATTACAGTATCCTGGGGTGTATTCGTTAGTCGGACACCGTTACAAAACATATTGCACCGTAGCAAAATCGCTTGTAACAGAAAGAGTTTTTTCCAAAGGAAAAATGTATACAAAACAAAAACGAGAGTTTCTATTGGGCAAATTCATGTAGGTCCCTCCACTTTTCATTATGTTTTCTTATTTTTGCTTCTGTTTGGTTCTGTTTGGTTCCTAGTGAATATACCCCTGGTATACAGTATTTATGACTGCTTTGGTTCTGTTCGGTTCTGTTTGGTTCCTAGTGAATATACCTCTGGTATACAGTATTTATGACTGCTTTGCCTGTCTATACACTGATTGTCTCCAATGACCGCCCCCTCCATTGGGTCATCCCTTGTGTTTGGTCTGCTCCTCTACAGTTCTGATTGGGTGGTTTAGATTTGATTAGTAAAACGTTTGAGGTCCTTGACATCAGACTACACCAAACATTGGAATGAAACAAAATTGACATCAGACTACACCAAACACTGAAATTAGACAACTTTAACATCAGACTACTCCAAACACTGGAAGGGGACAACTTTGACAGCAGACTACACCAAACACTGGAATGAGACAACTTTGACATCAGATTACACCAAACACTGGAATTAGACAACTTTGACATCTGTCTACACCAAACACTGGAATGAGACAACTTTGACATCAGATTACACCAAACACTGGAATTAGACAACTTTGACATCTGTCTACACCAAACACTGGAATGAGACAACTTTGACAGCAGACAACACCAAACACTGGAATGAGACAACTTTGATATTAGACTACACCAAACATTGGAATGAAACAAAATTGACATCAGACTACACCAAACACTGGAAGGAGACAACTTTGACAGCAGACTACACCAAACATTGGAATGAGACAACTTTGACATGACATTACACAAAACACTGGAATGAGACAACTTTGACAACTTTGACATAACACTACATCACACACTGGAATGAGACAACTTTGAGATCTGACTTTACACCAAACACTGGAATGAGACAACTTTAACATCTGACTTTACAACAAACACTGGAATGAGATAACTTTAACATCAGACTACTCCAAACACTGGAAGGGGACAACTTTGACAGCAGACTACACCAAACACTGGAATGAGACAACTTTGACATCAGATTACACCAAACACTGGAATTAGACAACTTTGACATCTGTCTACACCAAACACTGGAATGAGACAACTTTGACATCAGACTAGACCTAACACTGGAATGAGACAACTTTGACATCAGACTACACCAAACACTGGAATGAGACAACTTTGACAGCAGACTACACCAAACATTGGAATGAGACAACTTTGACATGACATTACACAAAACACTGGAATGAGACAACTTTGACATCAGACTACACCAAACATTGGAATGAAACAAAATTGACATCAGACTACACCAAACACTGGAAGGAGACAACTTTGACAGCAGACTACACCAAACACTGGAATGAGACAACTTTGACAGCAGACTACACCAAACATTGGAATGAGACAACTTTGACATGACATTACACAAAACACTGGAATGAGACAACTTTGACAACTTTGACATAACACTACATCACACACTGGAATGAGACAACTTTGAGATCTGACTTTACACCAAACACTGGAATGAGACAACTTTGACACCAGACTACACAAATCACTGTAGAAAGACAACTTTGACATCAGACTACACAAAGCACTGGAATGAGACAACTTTAACATCTGACTTTACACCAAACAATGGAATGAGACAATTTTCACATCTGACTTTACAACAAACACTGGAATGAGACAATTTTGACACCAGACTACTCCAAACACTGGAATGAGACAACTTTGATATTAGACTACACCAAACATTGGAATGAAACAAAATTGACATCAGACTACACCAAACACTGAAATTAGACAACTTTAACATCAGACTACTCCAAACACTGGAAGGAGACAACTTTGACAGCAGACTACACCAAACACTGGAATGAGACAACTTTGACATCAGATTACACCAAACACTGGAATGATACAACTTTTACATCTGACTACACCAAACACTGGAATGAGACAACTTTGACATCAGACTACATCAAACACTGGAATGAGACAACTTTGACATCAGACTACACCAAACACTGGAATGAGACAACTTTGACATCAGACTACATCAAACACTGGAATGAGACAACTTTGACATCAGACTACACAAAACACAGGAATTATTCAACTTTGACATCTGACTACACCAAAGACTGGAATGATACAACTTTGACATCAGACTACATCAAACACTGGAATGAGACAACTTTGACATCAGACTACACAAAACACTGGAATGAGACAACTTTGACAACTTTGACATCAGACTACACAAAACACTGGAATGAGACAACTTTGACAACTTTGACATCTGACTACACCAAACACTAGAATGAGACAACTTTGACATCAGACTACACAAAACACAGGAATTATTCAACTTTGACATCAGACTACACCAAACACTGGAATGAGACAACTTTGACAACTTTGACATCTGACTACACCAAACACTGGAATGAGACAACTTTGACAACTTTGACATCAGACTACAAAAAACACTGGAATGAGACAACTTTGACATCTGACTACACCAAACACTGGAATGAGACAACTTTGACATCAGACTACACCAAACACTGGAATGAGACAACTTTGAAATCTGAATACACCAAACACTGGAATGAGACTACTTTGACATCAGACTACAAAAAACACTGGAATGAGACAACTTTGAAATCTGAATACACCAAACACTGGAATGAGACAACTTTGACATCAGACTACACAAAACACTGGAATGATACAACTTTCACATCTGACTTTACACCAAACACTGGAATGAGACAACTTTGACATTTGACTTCACACCAAACACTGGTGCCTGAGTGGCGCAGTGGCTAAGGCTCTCTCTGCCACTAGAGATCCTGGTTCGAATCCAGGCTCTGTCGTAGCCGGCCGTGACCGGGAGACCCATGGGGCGGCGCACAATTGGCCCAGAGTCGTCCAGGGTAGGGGAGGGAATTGCCGGCAGGGATGTAGTTCAGTTCGTAGAGCATGGCGTTTGCAACGCCAGGGTTGTGGGTTCGATTTCCACGAGGGGCCAGTATGAAAAAAATAAAAGAAATAATGTATGCACTCACTAACTGTAAGTTGCTCTGGATAAGAGCGTCTGCTAAATGACTAAAATGTAATGTAACTTTGACATGTGACTTTACACAAAACACTGGAATGAGACAACTTTGACTTCACACTTTACACCAAACACTGGAATGAGACAACTTTGACATCTGACTATACAAATAACACTGGAATGAGACAACTTTGACATCTGACTACACAAATAACACTGGAATGAGAACTTTGACATCTGACTACACAATACACACTGGAATGAGCTATTCATCATGGAAAATGAACACTTTGGTGTACATGATAAAAAACAATTTTAACGCATAGTCTAAATCCATAACTACAGGTTCTGAGTTGGGTATCAGTTATATTGTACCTTTTTTTTTTATGTATGTCTCTACTGCATTCTGTAATTCACTGGTTATTGTGTTTGACAATTATTTTCCACTATTTCAGAGGATGTTGCTATTCACTTAAGATTCTCTGTACCACATACCCTGTAAAATATGTTCCCTATTGGCGATTTTGGAATATGGAACTTGCTTTGCTCCAATTTCTTCAACATGTACTTTTTATGGAAACACAAGACAACATTTGTTATTGACACCTGGGGAACAGTGGGTTAACTGCCTTGCTCAGGGGCAGAACCACAGATTTTTACTTTGTCTGCTCAGGGAATCGTTCCAGCAACCTTTCGGTTACTGGCCCAACGCTCCTGTCCACCAGGCTGTCCACCAGGCTGTCCACCAGGCTGCCCACCAGGCTGTCCACCAGGCTGTCCACCAGGCTGCCCACCAGGCTGTCCACCAGGCTGTCCACCAGGCTGTCCACCAGGCTGTCCACCAGGCTGCCCACCAGGCTCTCCACCAGGCTGTCCACCAGGCTGTCCACCAGGCTGTCCACCAGGCTGCCCACCAGGCTATCCACCAGGCTGTCCACCAGGCTACCTGCCATGTGTGCGTCTTTCCTTTCTTTCAGGTCAGCAGTCCATCCCTTGTGTCCCAGAGAGCCTGCAGGATTCCCCTAGTCATGCCACGGGAGTCCTGATCCCCAGAAAGGTAATATAACATACTCACACACACACACACCACTGTTAGATCCATCACTCCATCCTCTGGGCCCTTGGGGGTTTTCTAACAGGCTAAACACTGGAGGTCAAGCTGTGACATTTGACCCCAAGACAAAAACAGCTTGAACTCCAGGCCAGGTGATTACTAAAGAGCGCAACCGTACTCCGTCAGAACAGCCCAGTAATGTTCCGTTTCCCCCTTCGCCCCTTTCCCTCCCTCCTGTCCTCCCCTCTCAATCTCTACCACCTCCCCCATCTTTCAGGTCCTCCGCATGTCTCTCTCTCTCTCTCTCGCTCTCTCCCTCTTTCTGTCTCCCCCATCCCTCCCCCTTTCTCTCTCCTGGTGTCTGACCCTACCAGAGGTTCTCAGTCAGTCAGCACAGCAAGCCTCTGTGCTGGAGGTCAATGAGAGGCCTAATGTCAGGTGAATAGCTAAGGCCCAACTGGCTTAGATAAAGTCTTGTCCAGAGCACAGGCCATCACATGGACTTTTTGTCGTCAGTACTGAAGCAAGCTGGGAGCTGTTACAAGTCCCCTTAAGCTCTGACTGATTATAACCCTGTGGGATGCGTTCACTCACATGACAGCACATCATATTCCCAAATGGCACCTCACGTCACCCAAAAGCAGTGCACTACATAGGGAATAGGGTGCCATTTCTACAGCCACTGACACTGCAGTGTAATGTTGTGAGAACAGCTGAAAATAATCAGTGACTTTAGTTAAATAAAAAAAGTGTCAGTTTGACTGTAATGTAGAAGTCACTGTGATAAAGATGACAGAGCCCATATCAGACAAACTGTACTACTGTACTATACGCCCCCTGGTGGACAGTGGTGGAAGCCCCCTGGTGGACAGTGGTGGAAGCCTCGTTGTGGACAGTGGTGGAAGCCCCTTGGTGGACAGTGGTGGAAGCCCCTTGGTGGACAGTGGTGGAAGCCCCCTGCTGGACAGTGGTGGAAGAGCATCAGTAGTCACCACTTTCTTTCATCCCTGGCTGTTTGTGTGTGTGTGTGTGTGTGTGTGTGTGAGTGTGCTACGTGTGTGTGTGTGACAAAGAGACAGAGAGCGAGAATGTGTGTGTCCTGTGAATTTTTAAAACATTTATTTCATCTTTATTTAACCAGGTAAGCCAGTTGAGAACAAGTTCTCATTTACAACTGCGACCTGGCCAAGATAAAGCAAAGCAGTGCGATAAAAACAACAACAACACAGAGTTACATTTGGGGGAAACAAAACATACAGTCAAAAATACAACAGAAAATATATATACAGTGTGTGCGAATATAGTAAGTCAATAAATAGGCCATAGTGCAAAATAGTTACAATTTCGTATTAGCACTGGAATGATAGATGTGCAAAAGACGATGTGCAAATAGAGATACTGGGGTGCAAATTAGCAAAATAAATAGTGTGTGTGTGTCCAGCGCAGTGCAGAAACAGTAACTGTCCCATCTCTGATATGATCATGCTTGACTTTGGCCCCTTTGTTCTGTTTGATTTGGCTTTCAGTTGGGTGGTCCACTCAGTCTCTGAGAAGTGTGTATGGCTGTTAGACTGTGGCTGTTTCTCTGTGGGCCCTGGCCTGAAACCTAATCCCTTCACAATACAGTTCACACCAGAGGTGACAGGGAAATGGGCCCATTCCCAGAGGTGTGAATCAGTTCGACCTATACAGAGGCTTCTCACCACTCACGGTTCAGGGTTAAGGCATGGGCGGGGCTTCTCCCAGCTTCTTTAGGGGGGGGGGGGGGGGGGAGAGGCGGGGCTGAGACCTGGTTGGCTGTCCCTGTGGAGACGGTGCCTTGACAAGGGGAATTGTCCAATTAGAGGCCTTGTTGTAAAAGTGTTGTGGTAAAATCTCCTGCTGGGCAGTAATGGACAGGGTGTTTTTATAGTTTACATGGGCCCCAGTGTGGACACACACATCAGTCCTGCTTTGACACAGTGCACCTCACATAGAATTCATTGGCCATTTATTTAGTTTAGATGTGTCCTTAGTCCACAACAGTAACTGAATGCCTCAATGTCTGTCTGCCTTCTTTATTTAGCCAGCTACGGCCACTTGACTCGGTGTAGGAGCGAACCATTTTCGTGAACGGGGTGGTGTACCTAATAAACTGACCACTCAATGTGTGTATGTATGTGTATATATATATATATATATATATATATAGATAATCTGCAAATACGTTTAGTTTATATTCGTGTAGATATTATTCCATGTAGTTCAAATCTAAAACTGGATACAGGATTTTAAAAATATATATATTTTGATATATATATATATTTTTAAAATCCTGTATCCAGTTTTAGATTTGAACTACATGGAATAATATCTACACGAATATAAACTAAACGTATTTGCAGATTATCTCCTGATATACCTGACCAATATTGAAAACTCAATGCCCCCCTTGCTAAAAATATTTTCTGAATACTCTAAAATCTCAGGATAGAAAGTTAACGTGGAAAGAAATGAAATAATGACAATAGGAAAAATAAAAAGAATAACTCCCGATCTACAGTGGCTTGCGAAAGTATTCACCCCCCTTGGCATTTTTCCTATTTTGTTGCCTTACAACCTGGAATTAAAATGGATTTTTTGGGGGTTTGTATAATTTGATTTACACAACATGCTTACCACTTTGAAGATGCAAAATATGTTTTATTGTGAAACAAACAAGAAATAAGAGAAAAAAAACAGAAAACTTCAGTGTGCATAACTATGTGGCAGAGAGTGAGGCTGGAGATGGGGGTGTGGCCAGGTGTGATGTCGTTGACGTTGGTGTGCGTCTGTAATAATAATAATAATATGCCATTTAGCAGACGTTTTTATCCAAAGCAACTTACAGTCATGCGTGTATACATTTTTGTGTATGTGTGGTCCCGGGGATCAAACCCGCTACCCTGGCGCTACAAGCGCTGTGCTCTACCAGCTGAGCTACAGAGGATGTGGATGTTTTGTTAAAAAATATAAATAAAATCAAGAAGAAACCTAAAAGGAATCATATCTGCAGTGAGCCAACATTACTTTTCTCTTTTTTCTCCACAGTGGCTCCTGTTCCATTATATGTGTGTTTGAGTACATCCCTTTCCTCTCAGTGATAGCTATCAGACCAGGACAGCTGATACACCTCCCCCTGTTCAGGGGACGAGAGGTCCAACGGTCCAACACAGTCTCCTTTTTGCGGCGTCAAACACGATAGGGACCCCCTCTGCAGCCCAGGTGGCCCCTTCACTCAGACATAGCCGCGGGGACTCATTGGCCCCCCTCTCGCCGGGCCAGCTTGTCAATCACGAAGGGAGTGCCGCGGCTTCCTGTTTTGATCCGAGTGCTGTGACACATCCTGGCAGGGGCGGCTGTTGTCAGCCTGTCAACTGGAGGGGGGCTGTTGGCACACACACACTCACTCCCTCCTCTCTCCCTTAGGGATGTCCTCCAATCTCTAAGGCTAGTGACTCAGCAGCAGAGGCAGGCCCCTAGTTCCTGTTTCACACACACACACACACACCTGCAGGCTGCTGTTAGTGCTGTCGGCGCTGCCATCTCAGAGGTCACACGCACCACAATCCCACCTCATTAACAGCCCTCTTAGAGCCGGGGGAAAGAACATACGATTGGCTAACACCAGAGAACTCACCGCCATGTGGCAATTTCTCACCGGCACCCCTCTGACCTCAGGGTTTCAACAGCAGACGGGTTTTAGAGGTACACTGGCTCCGGAGCAGGGTTCACGCTCCGTACTGTACCTGCCTATCCCCCACTCTGTCAACTGACAGACCTGTATATGTACTCACACACCTAGGCCCATCTTCACAGGAGGGGTCAGGCTATGTCTGTGTGTGTCTGTGTGTGTCTGTGTTTCTGTGTGTCTGTGTGTCTGTGTCTCTGTGTGTCTGTGTGTGTGCCTCCAAATCGAATGAAACATTCAAATCACAGGGCTTTTGCGCCATTATTCAAATTATATTTTCACTGCAGCCTAGAGTAGGCTAGAATGTTGTACTCACTTAAAAACACTAATGCAATTATTCATTGCATTGTGATGTTGTAGGCTAGTCTAGGTAGGATAATTGTATTGTCCCTGAACAAGATCAGTAGGGGAGCTTTTTGTTTCATGTCTTCACTGTTCGTTTATGCGCAATGATCCACCTGGCATCTCCGCTGCCTATCAGCTATTCCTATTTGTTCTTGTGATTCATATAAAAAAATGTAAGGAGCTTTGAATGATTTTATGTGTGGACCAGGCAAGGAGGGCATTCATTAGAGAGGCAACAAAGAAACCAAAGATAACCCTGAAGGAGCTGCAAAGCTCCCCAGCGGAGATTGGAGTATCTGTCCATAGGACCACTTTAAGGCGAACACTCCACAGAGCTGGGCTTTACGGAAGAGTGGCCAGAAAAAAGCCATTGCTTAAAGATAAAAATTAACAAACACGTTTGGTGTTCGCCAAAAGCCATGTGGGAGACTCCCCAAACATATGGAAGAAGGTACTCTGGTCAGATAAGACTAAAATTGAGCTTTTTGGACATCAAGGAAAATGCTATGTCTGGCGCAAACCCAACACCTCTCATCACCCTGAGAACACCATCCCCACAGTGAAGCATGTTTTTCATCGGCAGGGACTGGGAAACTGGTCAGAATTGAAGGAATTATGGATGGCGCTAAATACAGGGAAATTCTTGAGGGAAACCTGTTTCAGTCTTCCAGAGATTTGAGACTGGGCCAATGACCCTAAGCATACTGCTAAAGCAACACTTGAGTGGTTTAAGGGGAAACATTTAAATATCTTGGAATGGCCTAGTCAAAGCCCAGACCTCAATCCAATTGAGAATCTGTGGTATGGCTTAAAGATTGCTGTACACCAGCGGAACCCATCCAACTTGAAGGAGCTGGAGCAGTTTTGCTTTGA
>NC_139998.1:55294293-55336793 GCF_964263955.1 Coregonus lavaretus
AAACGTTTCAGGTAGCCTTCCACAAGCTTCCCACAATAAGTTGGGTGACTTTTGGCCTATTCCTCCTGACAGAGCTGGTGTAACTGAGTCAGGTTTGTAGGCCTCCTTGCTCGCACACGCTTTTTCAGTTCTGCTCACAAATGTTCTATAGGATTGAGGTCAGGGCTTTGTGATGGCCACTCCAATACCTTGACGTTGTAGTCCTTAAGCCATTTTGGCACAACTTTGGAAGTATGCTTGGGGTCATTGTCCATTTGGAAGACCCATTTGCGACCAAGCTTTAACTTCCTGACTGATGTCTTGAGATGTTGCTTCAATATATCCACATAATTTTCCTTCCTCATGATGCCATCGATTTTGTGAAGTGCACCAGTCCCTCCTGCAGCAAAGCACCCCCACAGCATGATGCTGCCACCCCCGTGCTTCACGGTTGGGATGGTGTTCTTCGGCTTGCAAGCGGCCGCCTTTTTCCTCCAAACATAACGATGGTCATTATGGCCAAACAGTTCTATTTTTGTTTAATCAGACCAGAAGACATTTCTCCAAAAAGTACGATCTTTGTCCCCATGTGCAGTTGCAAACCGTAGCCTGGCTTTTTTATGTCGGTTTTGGAGCAGTGGCTTCTTCCTTGTAGAGCGGCCTTTCAGGTTATGTCGATATAGGACTTGTTTTACTGTGGATATAGATACTTTTGTACCTGTTTCCTCCAGCATCTTCACAAGGTCCTTTGCTGTTGTTCTGGGATTGATTTGCACTTTTTGCACCAAAGTACGTTCATCTCTAGGAGACAGAACGCGTCTCCTTCCTGAGCGGTATGACGGCTGCGTGGTCCCATGGTGTTTATACTTGCGTACTATTGTTTGTACAGATGAATGTGGTATCTTCAGGCGTTTGGAAATTGCTCCCAAGGATGAACCAGACTTGTGGAGGTCCTTTTCTGAGGTCTTGGCTGATTTCTTTTGATTTTCCCATAATGTCAAGCAAAGAGGCACTGAGTTTGAAGGTAGGCTTTGAAAAACATCCACAGGTACACCTCCAATTGACTCAAATGATTTCAATTAGCCTATCAGAAGCTTCTAAAGCCATTACATAATTTTCTGGCATTTTCCAAGCTGTTTAACGGCACAGTCAACTTAGTGTATGTAAACTTCTGACCCACTGGAATTGTGATACAGTGAATTATTAGTGAAATAATCTGTCTGTAAACAATTGTTGGAAAAATTACTTGTGTCATCCACAAAGTAATATCCTAACCGACTTGCCAAAACTACAGTTTGTTAAAAAGAAATTTGTGGAGTGATTGAAAAACGAACATCTCATTCCAAAATCAAGGGCAATAACAGCCTCCACTCTTCTGGTAACGCTTTCCACTATTTGTTGGAACATTGCTGTGGGAACTTGCTTCCATTCAGCCACAAAAGCATTAGTGAGGTTTGGGCAGTGATGTTGGGCGATTAGGCATGGCTCGCAGTCGGCGTTCCAAGTCATCTCAAAGGACCTCGCTTTGTGCTTGGGGGCATTGTCATGCTGAAACAGGAAAGGGCCTTCCCCAAACCTTTCGCAACAAAGTTGGAAGCACAGAATCGTCTAGAATGTAATTGTATGCTGTAGTGTTAAGATTTCCCTTCCCTGGAACTAAGGGGTCTAGCCCGAACCATGAAATATAGCCCCAGACCATTATTCCTCCTCCACCTAACTTTAGAGTTGGCACTATGCCTTGGGGCAGGCAGTATTCTCCTGGCATCCGCCAAACCCAGATTTGTCCCAGATTTGTCCATCGGACTGTCAGAGTCCAATGGCGACGAGCTTTACGCAACTCCAGCCTACGCTTGGCATTGCGCATGGTGATCTTTGGCTTGTGTGCGGCTGCTCGGCCATAGAAACCCATTTCATGAAGCTCCCGATGAACAGTTCTTGTGCTGACATTGCTTCCAGGGGCAGTTTGGAATTCGGTAGTGAGTGTTGCAAACGAGGACAGACGATTTTTACGAACTACGTGCTTCAGCACGGCGGTCCCGTTCTGTGAGCTTGTGTGGCCTACCACTTCGCAGCTGAGCCGTTGTTGCTCCTAGAAGTTTCCACTTCACAATAACAGCACTTACAGTTGACCGGGGCAGCTCTAGCAGAGCAGAAATTTGAGAAATATAACGCTTTGTATTCAGGACAAAAAGTTCATTATTTTGCCACAATTTTGGCAGTTTTACTTTATTGCCTTATTGCAAACAGGATGCATGTTTTGGAATATTTCCTTATTTTCACTTAGTCATTTAGGCTAGTGTTGTGGGGTAACTACAATGTTGTTGATGCATCCTCATTTTTAAAATATCACAACCAATAAACTCTGTTTTAAAATCAGCACTGGCCTCATGGTGAAATCCCTGAGCAGTTTCCTTCCTCTCCAGCAACTGAGTTAGGAAGGATGCCTGTATCGTTGTAGTGACTGGGTGTATTGATACACCATCCTTGACTGGAACACAGTATATACACTGATCAAAAATATAAATGCAACAATTTCAAAGATTTTACTGAGGTACAGTTCATATAAGGATATCAGTCAATTTAAATGAATGAGGCCCTAATCTATGGATTTCACATGACTAGAAATGTAGATATGCATCTGTTGGTCATTGATACCTTAAAAAAAGGCAGGGGCGTGGATCAGAAAACCAGTCAGTATCTGGTATGACCATGCAGCACAACACATATCCTTTGCAAAGAGTTGATCAGGCTGTTGATTGTGCCCTGTGGAATGTTGTCCCACTCCTCTTCGATGGCTGTGCGAAGTTGCTGGATATTGGCACGAACTACATTTACATTTACATTTTAGTCATTTAGCAGACGCTCTTATCCAGAGCGACTTACAGTTAGTGAGTGCATATATTTTTCATACTGCCCCCCCCCGTGGGAAGACAGTACGTTGTAGTACACGTCGATCCAGAGCATCTCAAACATGCTCAATGGGGGCCATGTCTGGTGAGTATGCAGGCCATGGAAGAACTGGGCCATTTTCAGCTTCCAGGATTTGGGTAAAGATCCTTGCAACATGGGGTCGTGCATTATCATGCTGAAACATGAGGTGATGGCGGCAGATGAATGGCTCGACAAACAGGCCTCAGGATCTCATCATGGTGTCTCTGTGCATTAACCTTTCCATCAATAAAATGTAATTGTGTTCATTGTCCGTAGCTTATGCCTGCCCATACCATAATACCACCGCCACCATGGGGAACTCACAACGTTGACATCAGCAAACCGCTCGCCCACATCATGCCATATATGCGGTCTGCCAGTTGAAACCGGGATTCATCCATGATGAGTACACTTCTCCAGCGTGCCAGTGGTAATCGAAGGTGAGCATTTGCTCACTGAAATTGGTCACAACGCCAAACTGCAGTCAGGTCAAGACCCCGGTGAGGACGACGAGCACGCAGATGAACTTCCCTGAGACAGTTTCTGTCAGTTTGAACAGAAATTATTCGGTTGTGCAAACCGACAGTTTCATAAGCTGTCCGGGTGGCTGGTCTCAGACTATCCTGCAGGTGAAGAAACCAGATGTGGAGGTCCTGGGCTGGCGTGGTTACACGTGGTCTGCGGTTGTGAGGCAGGTTGGACATACTGCCAAATTCTCTGAAATGACATTGGAGGTGGCTTATGGTAGAGACATTTTAAATAAATTATCTCTGGCATAAGCTTTGGTGGACATTCTTGCAGTCAGCATGCCAATTGCACACTCCCTCCAAACTTGAGACATCTGTGGCATTGTGTTGTGTGACAAAACTGCACATTTTAGAGTGGCATTCTATTGTCCCCAGCACAAGGTGCACCTAATGATCATGCTGTTTAATCAGCTTCTTGATATGCCACACCTGTCAGGTGGATGGATTATCTTGGCAAATGAGAAATGCTCACTAACAGGGATGGAAACAAATTTGTGCTCAACATTTTAGAGAAATAAGCTTTTTATGCGTATGGAAAATGTAGGTGATATTTTATTTCAGCTCATGAAACGTGGGACCAACACTTTACACGTTGTGTTTTTATTTTTGTTCAGTATACATATGAAGTGGGTAAAATGGTATGTAAACATTATTAAAGTGACCAGTGTTCAATGACTCTAAGTCTCTAACGTGCAGGGTAGAGTACCGGGTGGTAGCCGGCTAGAAACTTGAGGCTTGTGGTGACTATTTAACAGTCTGATGGCCTGGAGATAGAAGCTGTTTCTCAGTCTCTCGGTCCCAGCTTTGATGCACCTGTACTGTCTCCGCCTTCTGGATGGTAGCGGGGTGAACAGGCCGTGGCTCGGGTGGCTGAGGTCTTTGACACAAGGTGCTTTAGATGTCCTGGAAGGCAGGCCCTGTGCCCCCGGTGACGCGTTGGGCTGACCGTGCCACCCTCTGGAGAGCCCTGCAGTTGCGGACGGTGTAGTTGACGTACCAGGCGGTCATACAGCCCGACAAGATGCTCTCAATGGTTCATCTGTAGAAATTCCTGAGGGTCTTAGGGACCAAGCCGTATTGCTTCAGCCTCCTGAGGTTGAAGAGGCGCTGTCACGGCTTCTTCTCCATGCTGTCTGTGTGAAGGGACCATTTCAGGTTGCCAGTGATATGCACGCAGAGGAACTTGAAGCTTTTGACCTTCTCCACTGTGGCCCTGTTGATGTGGATGGGGGCGTGCTCTCTCTGCTGTCTCCTGTAGTCCACAATCAGCTCTTTCATTTTGTTGGCATTGAGGGAGAGGTTATTTTCCTGCCACCACTCCGCCAGGGCATTCACCTCATCACGAGAGCCTTATTTACTGAACCACCTCAGTTACTGTTGTCAGGGCTACAGAGTGTACTGTTGTCAGGGCTACAGAGTGTACTGTTGTCAGGGCTACAGAGTGTACTGTTGTCAGGGCTACAGAGTGTACTGTTGTCAGGGCTACAGAGTGTACTGTTGTCAGGGCTACAGAGTGTACTGTTGTCAGGGCTACAGAGTGTACTGTTGTCAGGGCTACAGAGTGTACTGTTGTCAGGGCTACAGAGTGTACTGTAAGCACCAATAACAGACAGGACCAAAAGAGGTCTGCTTTGTTTATTTTTTATTTTTTTATTTATCTTAGTCTCTCACAAACAGTTAAAGGATGATAGTCAAAGCTTTGGATTAATTTACTTCAATTAAAATGTCGGACAAAAAGGTGAATCAGTTCCATCCTTCACATGGCTCATTCGTCACAAACCCCACTGTATTGCCAACTACTTTAATAATGTTTTTATGATAATATGAGCAAACTTAGGCATGACATGCCAACAACAAACTCTGAGCCTACACATCCATGCGTAACTGACCAAATTAAGAAAGACAAGCATTGTCATTTTAAATTCTGTAAAGTGAGTGTCGAAGAGGTTAAAGGTTAAATTATTATTATTATTATTAAATAATTATTGTTGTCTATCAACATTGACACACCACCTGGAACTGACAACTTGGATGGAAAATTACTGAGGATGATAGCGGACTCTATTACCACTGTGTGTGGTGCCTCAGGCCTGGAGGGAAGCAAAAGTCATTCCGCCACCCAAGAATAGCAAAGCACCATTTACTGGTTCAAACAGCCAACCAATCAGCCTGCTACCAACCCTTAGTAAACTTTTGACCAGATACAATGCTATTTCACAGTAAACAAATTAACAACTGACCTTCAGCACGCTTATAGGGAAGAGCACTCAACATGTACGGCACATACACAAATGACTGATTGGCTGAAAGAAATTGATAATATTAAGATTGTGGGAGCTGTTTTGTTAGACTTCAGTGCCCCTTACTTTTTTCAATCTTTACTAATGACCTGGCACTGAGTAAAACCTGTGTGTCTATGTATGCTGATGATTCAACATTTATACACGTTAACTACCACAGCAAGTGAAATCACTGCAACACTTAACAAAGAGCTGCAGTCAGTTTTAGAATGGGTGGCAAGTAATAAGCTAGTACTAAATATTTCAAAAACTAAAAGTATTGTATTTGGGACATAATTCACTAAACCCTAACCATCAACTAAATCTTGTAATGAATAATGTGGAAATTGAGCAAGTTGAGGATACTAAACTGCTTGGTGTAACCCTAGATTGTAAACTGACATGGTCAAAACATATTGATTCAATGGTAGCTAAGATGGGGAGAGGTATGTTCGTCATAAAGCGCTCCTCTGCTTTCTTGACATCGCTATCAACAAAACAAGTCCTACAGGCCTTTGTTTTGTCGCACCTGGACTACTGCCCAGTCATATGGTCAAGTGCCACAAAGAGGGACATAGGCAAATTACAGTTGGCCCAGTACAGAGCAGCACAGCCGGCCCTTAAAAGTACACGGAGAGCTAACATCAATAACATGCATGTCAATCTCTCCTGGCTCAAAGTAGAGAGATTGACTGCATCACTACTCGTCTTTGTGAGAGGTATTGACATGTTGAATGCACAGAGCTGTCTGTTTATACTACTAGCACAAAGCTCTAGACACCCATGCATACCCCATAAGACAGGACACCAGGGGTCTTTTCACAGTCCCCAAGTCCAGAACAGCCTCTGGGAAATGCACAGTACTACATAGAGCCATGATTACATGGAACTCTATTCCACATCAAGTAACTCAAGCAAGCAGTAAAATCAGATTTGAAAAAAACTGATAAAACTACACCTTATGGAACAGCGGGGACTGTGAAGAGAAACATGTAGAGTGATGTTGTAATATTTTTTGTATTGTGGTATTATACATGTTGTATTGTAGATATGTAGTCGTAAAGTAGTAATAATGTGTTGTATTTATGATGTACTGTTTTATTTCAAATGGGGGCAATGCAAATAGTCTGGGTAGCCATGATTAGCTGTTCAGGAGTCTTATGGCTTGGGGGTAGAAGCTGTTAAGAAGCCTTTTGGACCTAGACGTGACGCTCCAGTACCCCTTGCCGTGCGGTAGCAGAGAGAACAGTCTATGACAATTTCTAGGGCCTTCCTCTGATACCGCCTGGTATAGACGTCCTGGATGATAGGAAGCTTGGCCCCAGTGATGTACTGGGCCGTACGCACTACCCTCTGTAGTGCCTTGCGGTCGGAGGCCAAGCAGTTGCCATACCAGGGGTTATGCAACCAGTCAGGATGCTCTCGATGGTTGAGCTGTAGAACTCTTTGAATATCTGAGGACCCATGCCAAATCTTTTCAGTCTCCTGAGGGGGAATAGGCTTTATCATGCCCTCTTCACGACTGTCTTGGTGTGTTTGGACCATGATAGTTTGTTGGTGATGTGGACATCAAGGAACTTGAAGCTCTCAACCTGTTCCACTACAGCCCCGTCGATGAGAATGTGCTCAGTCCTCTTTTTTTTCCTGTAGTCCACAATCATCTCCTTTGTCTTGATCACGTTGAGGGAGAGGTTGTTATCCTGGCACCACATGGCCAGGTCTCTGACCTCCTCCCTATAGGCTTGTCTCATCGTTGTCGGTGATCAGGCCTACCACTGTTGTGTCGTCTGAAAACTTAATGATGGTGTTGGAGTCGTGCCTGGCCATGCAGTCATGGGTGAACAGGGAGTACAGGAGGGGACTGAGCAAGCACCCCTGATGGGCCCCAGTGTTGAGGATCAGTGTGGCAGATGTGTTGTTACCTACCCTTACCACCTGGGGGCGGCCCGTCAGGAAGTCCAGGATCCAGTTGCAGAGTTAGGTGTTTAGTCCTAGGGTCCTTAGCTTAGTGATGAGCTTTGAGGGCCCTATGGTGTTGAATGCTGAGCTGTTGTCAATGAATGGCATTCTCACGTAGGTGTTCCTCTTGTCCAGGTGGGAAAGGGCAGTGTGGAGTGCACTAGAGATTGCATCATCTGTGGATCTGTTGGGGGGGTATGCAAATTGGAGTGGGTCTATGGTTTCTGGGATAATGGTGTTGATGTGAGTCATTACTAGCCTTTCAAAGCACTTCATGGCTACAGATGTGAGTGCTACGGGTCGGTAGTCATTTAGGCAGGTTATATTAGTGTTCTTGGGCACAGGGACTATGGTGGTCGGCTTGAAACATGTTGGTATTACAGACTCAGTTATTGAAAATGTCAATGAAGACACTTGCCAGTTGGTCAGCGCATGCTCGGAGTACACGTCCTGGTAATCCGTCTGGCCCTGCGGCGTTGTGAATGTTGACCTGCTTAAAAGTCTTACTCACATCGGCTATGGAGAGCGGGATCACATAGTCATCCGGAACAGCTGATCGTCTCATGCATGCTTCAGTGTTGCTTGCCTCGAAGCGAGCATAGAAGTGGTTTAGCTCGTCTGGTAGGCTTCTGTCAATGGGCAGCTCGCGGCTATGCTTCCCTTTGTAGACTGTAATAGTTTTCAAGCCCTGCCACATCCGACGAGCGTCGGAGCTGGTGTAGTACGATTCAATCTTAGTCCTGTATTGACTCTTTGCAGCTCTACCCTTTAGCTCAGTCCGGATGTGGCCTGTAATCAATGGCTTCTGGTTGTGGTATGTATGTACGGTCACTGTGAGAACGACATCATCGATGCACTTATTGATGAAGCCAGTGACTGATGTGGTGTACTCCTCAATGCTATCGGAAGAATCCCAGAACATATTCCAGTTTGTGCTAGCAAAACAGTCCTGTATCTTAGCATCTACGTCATCGGACCACTTCCTTATTAACCGAGTCACTGGTGCTTCCTGCTTTAGTTTTTGCTTATAAGCAGGAATCAGGAGGAAAGAGCTATGGTCAGATTTGCCAAATGGAGGGCGAGGGAGAGCTTTGTACACGTCTCTGTGTGTAGAGTAAAGGTGGTGTAGAGTTTGTTTCCCTCTGGTTGCACATTTAACATACTGGTAGAAATTAGGTAGAACGGATTTAAGTTTCCCTGCATTAAAGTCCCCGGCCACTAGGAGCGCTGCCTCTGGATGAGCGTTATCCTGTTTACTTATGGCCTTATACAGCTCATTGAGTGCAATCTTAGTGCCAGCATCGGTTTGTGGTGGTAAATAGACAGCTACGAAAAATATAGATGAAAACTCTCTTGGTAAATATTGTGGTCTACAGGTTATCATGAGATATTCTACCTCAGGCGAGCAAAACCTCGAGAATTCCTTAGTATTAGATTTTATGCACCAGCTGTTGTTTACAAACACACACAGACCGCCACCCCTTGTCTTACCGGAGTCAGCCGTTCTATCCTGCCGATGTAGTGTATATCCCGCCAGCTGAATGTTATCCACGTCTGGTAATACAAGGGGTGGTGGTCTGTGTATATTGTGAGGTAGTCACAAAGGTTGGCATCAATTCACATTTTCCATTCAGTCAATTTATTAAGTGTGTGTATAAATTCACTTCATGAATTAAAAAATGCTCAGGGAAAACAATGGACAATTATAATTCATGCGTCTGACTGGACACTGTGGATTGTTATTCCCCATTGATTGGCGCTAACACGTACTGTCACCATTTTCAAACAGTCATGAGATAACGATGCTTTTAAATAATAACAGATGAAAGTAGCATGAGTAGTACCCTGGTGGTTCAACCTGACTTGTAGCCAGAACATGTGCTATAGGTTAACGGGTGGTCATTTTACATTTCAGTCATTTCGCAGACGCTCTTCTCCAAAGCGACTTACAGTTAGTGAGTGCATACATTTTCATACTGGTCCCCCGTGGGAATCGAACCCACAACCCTGGCGTTGCAAGCGCCATGCTCTACCAACTGAGCTACAAGGTAAGGCAGAAGTCTATGAGCAAAATATGTAAAAAAATATGTATTTTTGGTTGAAGAGATGTTGAAGAGGCGTCTTGTGCTCACTGACATGCCTTTGATCTGTATCTGAGGAAAAGGCAACGGATGTGAAAAAGACAAGAGTTTGTTGGAGTCCATCAGTGACTTGAACAAAACAACGATGCCATTTCGAACAGAGCTAGGGACCGGAAGACATTTTTTTGCGTTATCAATCAATCATGAAGTGTATTTGAGTAAAACCAAGCAAATTATGTGACCACACACACACATATACACTGAGTGTACAAAACATTAATTGTACCCCCTTTGCCCTCAGAACAGCCTCAATTCGTCGGGGCATGGACTACAAGGTGTCGAAAGCATCCCACAGGGATACTGGCCCATGTTGACGCCAACGCTTCCCACAGTTGTCTAGTTGGCTGGATGTCCTTTGGGTGGTGGACCATTCTCGATACACACGGGAAACTGTTGAGTGTGAAAAACCTAGCAGCTTTGCAGTTCTTGACACAAACCGGTGCGCCTGGCACCTACAACCTTACCTCGTTCAAAGGCACTTAAATATTTTGTCTTGCCTATTCACCATCTGAATGGCACACATACACAATCCATGTTTCAATTGTCTCTTCCCCTTCATCTACTTTGATTGAAGTGGATTTAACAAGTGACATCAATAAGGGATCATAGCTTTCACCTGGATTCACCTGGTCAGTCTATGTCATGGAAAGAGCAGGTGTTCCTAATGTTTTGTACACTCAGTGTATATGAGACACCCATATACACACACAGATATGCATACACACACATATGAATACACACACAAATAAATACAAACATATACATATACAGTATGAGACACACACACACAAACAAACAGATGCCACACAACTCTCCATCCTAGCATTGGTCTATACACTGTAGCCATCACCCAAACACCCAGATGTAAAAAATATGACTTCCTTTCTTCCCATGGGCATCTTCCTGTTTATGTGTGAATGTCGGTCAGGAGAGACAGAGTCCCCTCTGACATGACCCTAGCCTAAGGGTCAACACAACACTGTGTGTGTGTTGTCACGTCATGTAATCACCACTAAGAGATGATTGTGGACTACAGAAAAAAGAGGACCGAGCACGCCCCCATTCTCATTGACGGGGCTGTAGTGGAACAGGTTGAGAGCTTTAAGTTCCTTGGTGTCCACATCACCAACAAACTATCATGGTCCAAACACCAAGACAGTCGTGAAGAGGGCACGACAAAGCCTATTCCCCCTCAGGAGACTGAAAAGATTTGGCATGGGTCCTCAAATAGTCAAAAGTTATTCAGCTGCACCATCGAGAGCATCCTGACTGGTTGCATCACTGCCTGGTATGGCAGCTGCTCAGCCTCCGACAGCAAAGCACTACAGAGGGTAGTGCGTAAGGCCCAGTACATCACTAGGGCCAAGCTTCCTGCCATCCAGGACCTCTATAAAAATTGTCAAAGACTCCAGCCACCCTAGTCATAGACTGTTCTCTCTGCTACTGCACGGCAAGTGGTACCGGAGCGCCAAGTCTAGGTCCAAAAGGCTTCTAAACAGCTTCTACCCCCAAGCCATAAGACTCCTGAACATCTAATCATGGCTACCCAGACTATTTCCATTATTATCTATGCATAGTCACTTTAACATTACCTACATGTACATATTACCTAAATTTCCTCGATTAACCTGTGCCCCCGCACATTGCCTCTGTACCGGTACCCCCTGTATATAGCCTCCCTACTGTTATTTTATTTTACTGCTGCTCTTTAATTATTTGTTTTTTAAAAATGTTTATCTATTTTCAATCTGTTTTTCTTAAAACTGCATTGTTGGTTAAGGGCTTGTAAGTAAGCATTTCACTGTAAGGTCTACACTCCTGTTGTATTCGGCGTATGTGACAAATCAAATTTGATTTGATTTTAAGCACACGAAGATGCCCTCTCTCCCAAAACAAAAAACATCGAAGGAAACTCTCATTACGTTTGTGTTCACCATACTTTACCAGACCAGACCAGACTAGGTGATTCTCAGCAAAACACCTAAATGTCTCAGTTGCATGGCTACTGCTCTGTACTGCACTGTGCTCTACTGCTCTGTACTGCACTGTATGCGTGCATGTGTGAGTGTGTAGGGGCTCTTCAGGGGCCGATATGGGCCCTCAGTCTCAGGATGATAGTCATTAGATGGGCTCTCCGGTTCGTAGATTAGAAAGTAGAAGATGCTCCCCTGCTGTACGAGCTATCTATTATTTATGACTTTACCCGTTCAAATTGACATTATTATCAGCCACTGTGTTACTGCTGTCTGGTTTGTCTCCATGGGGCGGACTCTTTGTATTGTAGAGCTTGATTAAAGCAACATGTTTGTGGGAGCTCTTTATATTCTGAATGGTTGGTTTCATTATTCCCTGCTGTTAACTATGATTGTGATAATCCCTATGAACAACGGAGGATGATTCAGAGGCCTGTCTGTCCGTCCGTCCATCCGTCTATCTATTTTCTGTCTGTCTGATTGCCTGCTTCTTTATCTGTCTGACTTACTGCCTGCCTTTCTGTCTCTGTCTTCTTTCTATCTGTCTGAGTGCCTGCCTTTCTGTCTGACTGACTGTCTGTATGCTTGTCTCTTTTCTGACTGCCTGCCTGCCTCTCTCTCTGTCTGTCTGTCTGTCT
Source organism: Coregonus lavaretus (assembly GCF_964263955.1). Taxonomy (NCBI): domain Eukaryota; kingdom Metazoa; phylum Chordata; class Actinopteri; order Salmoniformes; family Salmonidae; genus Coregonus; species Coregonus lavaretus. The sequence continues at coordinate 55,306,721 of NC_139998.1, forward strand.
GTCTGTCTGTCTGTCTGTCTGTCTGTCTGTCTGTCTGTCTGTCTGTCTGTCTGTCTGTCTGTCTGTCTGTAAAAGCCAATCTGCTACTCTTCCTCAATCATGAACTGACACTCTGGATGTTATAATATTTACACAATCAGAAGAAAGGGAGAGAACGATGAGAGCACTTACAGCAGCCTGCAGGTGTGTGTGCGTGTTTATGTGTGTGTGTCCATGCGTGCTTGCATTCGTGTGTGTGTGTGTGTGTGTGTCTACGTGTGTTTGTGCAGACCCAGAGAGGAAAGAGAGTCCAGGTTTCTCTGTGCATCTCTCTCCATCTCTCTATATCCCTCTCTGTCCCTCTCTTTCTCCTTCCCTTTCACCCCCCCTCTCTCTCTCTCCACCACCTTCTTTCTCTCTCCACCACCCTCTGTCTCTCTCTCCACCACCCTCTCTCTCCATCCATCCCCCCATCTCTCTCTCTCTCTCTCTCCCTCCATCCCCCCACTCTCTCTCTCCCTCCACCCCCCCCCCCCTCTCTCTCTCTCTCTCTCTCTCTCTCTCTCTCTCTCTCTCTCTCTCTCTCCACCACCCTCTCTCACTCTCCCTCCATCCCCCCTCTCTCTCTCTCTCCACCACCCTCTGTCTCTCTCTCCACCTCTCTCTCCAGCTGTCCCTCCTCTCTCTCCCTCCTGGGGAGTCAGTCTCTTGATGCAGGTGATATTGATCTGATCCACCTGCTAGAGCCCTGTGGTCCCACCTCAGGCCTACTCCAGCCTCTACACTGCTTCATAGCTTCAGCGCTATCATTCATACTTAACTTGGAAAATGGCTGGAATGGAATGGTCTAATATTGTAGCCAGTCCCTCAGAGAAACTGGGAAACCGGTCAATTGGAGGTGTTTTAGGCCAACATGCTTTTGCCGTCAATCTTGTATCGATTCAGGATGGAAGCCACTATGGAATGGTGAAAGCCACTATGGAAGGGTGGAAGCCACTATGGAAGGATGGAAGCCACTATGGAAGAATGGAAGCCACTATGGAAGGGTCGAAGCCACTATGGAAGGGTGGAAGCTACTATGGAAGGATGGAAGCCACTATGGAAGGGTGGAAGCCACTATGGAAGGGTGGAAGCCACTATGGAAGGGTGGAAGCCACTATGGAAGGATGGAAGCCACTATGGAAGGATGGAAGCCACTATGGAAGGATGGAAGCCACTATGGAAGGGTGGAAGCCACTATGGAAGGGTGGAAGCCACTATGGAAGGGTGGAAGCCACTATGGAAGGGTGGAAGCCAATATGGAAGGGAGGAAGCCACTATGGAAGGATGGAAGCCACTATGGAAGAATGGAAGCCACTATGGAAGGGTGGAAGCCACAATGGAAGGGTGGAAGCCACTATGGAAGGGTGGAAGCCACTATGGAAGGATAGAAGCCACTATGGAAGGGTAGAAGCAACTATGGAAGGATGGAAGACACTATGGAAGGATGGAAGCCACTATGGAAGGATGGAAGCCACTATGGAAGGGTGGAAGCCACTATGGAAGGGTGGAACCAACTATGGAAGGATGGAAGCCACTATGGAAGGATGGAAGCCACTATGGAAGGGTAGAAGCCACTCTGGAAGGGTGGAAGCCGCTATGGAAGGGTGGAAGCCGCTATGGAAGGATGGAAGCCCCTATGGAAGGGTGGAAGCCACTATGGAAGGGAGGAAGCTGCTATGGAAGGATGGAAGCCGCTATGGAAAGGTGGACACCGCTATGGAAGGTTGGAAACCGCTATGGAAGGGTGGAAGCCACTATGGAAGGTTGGAAGCCGCTATGGAAGGGTGGAAGCTGCTATGGAAGGTTGGAAGCCACTATGGAAGGATGGAAGCCACTATGGAAGGTTGGAAGCCACTATGGAAAGATGGAAGCCACTATGGAAAGATGGAAGCCACTATGGAAGGATGGAAGCCACTATGGAAGGGTGGAAGCCACTATGGAAGGGTGGAAGCCACTATGGAAGGGCGGAAGCCACTATGGAAGGGTGGAAGCCGCAATGGAAGGATGGAAGCCACTATGGAAGGATGGAAGCCACTATGGAAAGATGGAAGCCACTATGGAAAGATGGAAGCCACTATGGAAAGATGGAAGCCACTATGGAAGGATGGAAGCCACTATGGAAGGGTGGAAGCAACTATGGAAGGGTGGAAGCCACTATGGAAGGGCGGAAGCCACTATGGAAGGGTGGAAGCCGCAATGGAAGGATGGAAGCCACTATGGAAGGATGGAAGCCACTATGGAAAGATGGAAGCCACTATGGAAAGATGGAAGCCACTATGGAAAGATGGAAGCCACTATGGAAGGATGGAAGCCACTATGGAAGGATGGAAGCCACCATGGAAAGATGGAAGCCACTATGGAAAGATGGAAGCCACTATGGAAAGATGGAAGCCACTATGGAAGGATGGAAGCCACTATGGAAGGATGGAAGCCACTATGGAAGGTTGGAAGCCACTATGGAAGGGTGGAAGCCACTATGGAAGGATGGAAGCCACTATGGAAGGATGGAAGCCACTATGGAAGGATGGAAGCCACTATGGAAGGGTGGAAGCCACTATGGAAGGGTGGAAGCCACTATGGTAGGTTGGAAGCCACTATGGAAGGGTGGAAGCCACTATGGAAGGGTGGAAGCCACTATGGAAGGGTGGAAGACACTATGGAAGGGTGGAAGCCATTATGGAAGGGTGGAAGCCACTATGGAAGGTTGGAAGCCACTATGGAAGGGTGGAAGCCACTATGGAAGGGTGGAAGCCACTATGGAAGGGTGGAAGCCACTATGGAAGGGTGGAAGCCACTATGGAAGGGTGGAAGCCACTATGGAAGGATGGAAGCCACTATGGAAGGGTGGAAGCCACTATGGAAGGGTGGAAGCCACTATGGAAGGATGGAAGCTACTATGGAAGAGTGGAAGCCACTATGGAAGGGTGGAAGCCATTATGGAAGGATGGAAGCTACTATGGAAGGATGGAAGCTACTATGGAAGGGTGGAAGCCACTATGGAAGGGTGGAAGCCACTATGGAAGGGTGGAAGCCACTATGGAAGGGTGGAAGCCACTATGGAAGGGTGGAAGCCACTATGGAAGGGTGGAAGCCACTATGGAAGGATGGAAGCCACTATGGAAGGGTGGAAGCCACTATGGAAGGGTGGAAGCCACTATGGAAGGATGGAAGCCACTATGGAAGGTTGGAAGCCACTATGGAAAGATGGAAGCCACTATGGAAAGATGGAAGCCACTATGGAAGGTTGGAAGCCACTATGGAAGGGTGGAAGCCACTATGGAAGGGCGGAAGCCACTATGGAAGGGTGGAAGCCACTATGGAAGGGTGGAAGCCACTATGGAAGGGTGGAAGCCACTATGGAAGGGTGGAAGCCACTATGGAAGGGTGGAAGCCACTATGGAAGGATGGAAGCCACTATGGAAGGGTGGAAGCCACTATGGAAGGATGGAAGCCACTATGGAAGGGTGGAAGCCACTATGGAAGGGTGAAAGCCACTATGGAAGGGTGGAAGCCACTATGGAAGGGTGGAAGCCACTATGGAAGGGTGGAAGCCACTATGGAAGGGTGGAAGCCACTATGGAAGGGTGGAAGCCACTATGGAAGGTTGGAAGCCACTATGGAAGGGTGGAAGCCACTATGGAAGGGTGGAAGCCACTATGGAAGGGTGGAAGCCACTATGGAAGGGTGGAAGCCACGATGGAAGGGTGGAAGCCACTATGGAAGGGTGGAAGCCACTATGGAAGGATGGAAGCCACTATGGAAGGGTGGAAGCCACTATGGAAGGGTGGAAGCCACTATGGAAGGGCGGAAGCCACTATGGAAGGGCGGAAGCCACTATGGAAGGGTGAAAGCCACTATGGAAGGGTGGAAGCCACTATGGAAAGGTGGAAGCCACTATGGAAGGGTGGAAGCCACTATGGAAGGGGGGAAGCCACTATGGAAGGGTGGAAGCCACTATGGAAGGGTGGAAGCCACTATGGAAGGTTGGAAGCCACTATGGAAGGGTGGAAGCCACTATGGAAGGGTGGAAGCCACTATGGAAGGGTGGAAGCCACTATGGAAGGGTGGAAGCCACTATGGAAGGCTGGAAGCCACTATGGAAGGATGGAAGCCACTATGGAAGGATGGAAGCCACTATGGAAGGGTGGAAGCCACTATGGAAGGGTGGAAGCCACTATGGAAGGATGGAAGCCACTATGGAAGGTTGGAAGCCACTATGGAAGGGTGGAAGCCACGATGGAAGGGTGGAAGCCACTATGGAAGGGTGGAAGCCACTATGGAAGGATGGAAGCCACTATGGAAGGGTGGAAGCCACTATGGAAGGGTGGAAGCCACTATGGAAGGATGGAAGCCACTATGGAAGGATGGAAGCCACTATGGAAGGATGGAAGCCACTATGGAAGGGTGGAAACCACTATGGAAGGGTGGAAGCCACTATGGAAGGGTGGAAGCCACTATGGAAGGATGGAAGCCACTATGGAAGGGTGGAAGCCACTATGTAAGGATGGAAGCCACTATGGAAGGGTGGAAGCCACTATGGAAGGGTGGAAGCCACTATGGAAGGATGGAAGCCACTATGGAAGGATGGAAGCCACTATGGAAGGGTGGAAGCCACTATGGAAGGGTGGAAGCCACTATGGAAGGATGGAAGCCACTATGGAAGGGTGGAAGCCACTATGGAAGGATGGAAGCCACTATGGAAGGGTGGAAGCCGCAATGGAAGGGTGGAAGCCACTATCGAAGGATGGAAGCCACTATGGAAGGGTGGAAGCCACTATGGAAGGATGGAAGCCACTATGGAAGGGTGGAAGCCACTATGGAAGGGTGGAAGCCACTATGGAAGGATGGAAGCCACTATGGAAGGATGGAAGCCACTATGGAAGGGTGGAAGCCACTATGGAAGGATGGAAGCCACTATGGAAGGGTGGAAGCCACTATGGAAGGGTGGAAGCCACTATGGAAGGGTGGAAGCCGCAATGGAAGGATGGAAGCCACTATGGAAGGATGGAAGCCACTATGGAAGGATGGAAGCCACTATGGAAGGGTATTTGTGTTTCTATCAGTGTTGTGTCTCTCCTTTGCTGCATTTTGTGAGTGGGTAGATTGTAGACATGACTATTGCTTCTTAAAGTAGAAGACACACACATTCAGCCTCAGTGGCATCTTTAGGAGTAGCTGGCTCATTCTTCCATAGGTCAATGACAGCTTGACAGGCGACGAGAAAACACTCCCTGCCGACACACTCAACCTCCCCCCTCCCCTTCTCTTCACTCTTCCTCCTCTCCCTCTTCTTCCTCTCCCCTACCTTCCCCTCCTCTCCTCTCTCTTTCCCCTCTCCTCTTTCTCCTCTTCTCCCTCTTTCTCCTCTCCTCTCCTCTTTCTCCTTTCCTCTCCCATCCTCTCCATCGTGACCCTAACAGACGCAGAGCTCTATTCCCCAGGCTTCCTCCACTCCTCCCTTCCTCCACTGGTTCCCTTTGATGGCTCCACAGGCCCTGTGCTGTGCTCTCTGTGTGTAAGCGTGTGGTTTTCTGGGGCCTCTGATAGTGAGTGGCTGCCATCCCGGGCTCTTGCTGTTCCTCTCTCTTGGGGCCTGCCGGAACCTCACAGCAGACAAAATAAATGATGTTGCCCATTAAAAACGACCTGATCTGCTGCTGCTAGGAACAGCTGTTTAGATTTGAGGGCCCCCGCCAAACATTGTTCTGCGTCACGAGAGAGAGAGAGGGGGGGAGGAAGGAGCAAGGGAATGAAAGGAGAGATACTGTAGTTGGAGGTAGTGTTGTGGCAGTTTGTTTTGGGTTTGTTAAGGTGTCTCTGTCTTGGGCGTTAATGTGTCTCTGTTTTGGTTGTTAAGGTATCTCTGTCTTGGTTGTTAAGGTGTCTGTCTTTGTTGTTAAGGTGTCTGTCTTGGTTGTTAAGGTGTCTCTCTCTTGGTTGTTAAGGTGTCTGTCTTGGTTGTTAAGGTATCTCTGTCTTGTTTGTTAAGGTGTCTCTCTCTTGGTTGTTAAGGTGTCTGTCTTGGTTGTTAAGGTATCTCTGTCTTGGTTGTTAAGGTGTCTCTCTCTTGGTTGTTAAGGTGTCTGTCTTGGTTGTTAAGGTGTCTGTCTTGGTTGTTAAGGTGTCTGTCTTGGTTGTAAAGGTGTCTCTGTCTTGGGTGTTAAGGTGTCTCTGTGTTGGTTGTTAAGGTGTCTCTGTGTTGGTTGTTAAGGTGTCTCTGTGTTGGTTGTTAAGGTGTCTCTGTGTTGGTTGTTAAGGTGTCTGTCTTGGGCATCAAGGTGTCTCTGTGTTGGTTGTTAAGGTGTCTCTGTGTTGGTTGTTAAGGTGTCTCTGTGTTGGTTGTTAAGGTGTCTCTGTCTTGGTTGTTAAGGTGTCTGTCTTGGTTGTTAAGGTGTCTCTGTCTTGGTTGTTAAGGTGTCTCTGCCTTTGTTGTTAAGGTGTCTCTGTGTTGGTTGTTAAGGTGTCTCTGTCTTGGTTGTTAAGGTGTCTCTGTCTTGGTTGTTAAGGTGTCTCTGTCTTGGTTGTTAAGGTGTCTCTGTCTTGGTTGTTAAGGTGTCTATGTCTTGGTTGTTAAGGTGTCTCTGTGTTGGTTGTTAAGGTGTCTGTCTTGGTTGTTAAGGTGTCTGTCTTGGTTGTTAAAGTTTCTCTGTCTTTGTTGTTAAGGTGTCTCTGTCTTGGTAGTTAAGGTGTCTGTGTTTGTCGGTTCCACACACATGTGCACGCATGCAGACACACACACACACACACACACACACACACACACACTAAACCCCCCCCCCCCCCCCCATCTTCCCTCAGATTGGGAGGTTATACAGCTTTTTGTTTGTCACACAAAGCATCAAACGCGCTTCTCTCCTGACTCAAGGACAAACAGTATTTAGCTGCTGTGGTTATGGTGGCGGCTTGAAATCACCCACTTGAAAGTTCCCGACCAGACAATGCTCATTTCTGGACTTTTATTTATATATTTCACCCTCATTTATACAGGGAAGTCCATTTAGTCACTTTACCCCTACCTATATGGACATATCTACCTCAATAACCCCTGCACATCAACTCGGCCCTGGTACTCGGCCCTGGTTTTTTCTCTATCTTTCTCCCTGCATTGTTGAAGGGCCCGTAAGGAAGCATTTCACTTGTTGTTTACCAAGCATGTGACAAATAACATTTTATTTGATTTAGAACTGATTCTTATTTGCAATGCCGACCTGTCAAGAAGCGAGCACAGCAACGACTTTTATAAGAAAATGGTGGCTTAGTTGACTGCGTGTAGATTGATCCAGACTAGGGCTGTTACGGTGACCGTATTACCGCCACACTGGCAGTTGCGAGTCATGTCAGCAGTCAAACTCCACGTGACCATTGAGTCTCCATAAATTGGCTTCTCCAAAACTGTGCTCTTATGCCGCTGTTGGCCATTAGTAGCCTACCAAACTTGCTAACGGCCAGTCGCTAATGGCCTGGTACTCAGCGGCTCTATTGTCCCTCCAATCACTCTGACATCAATGCAAATGCAATCGAAAATCAAATCAAACACTTAATGAGAGCCCTGGCATTCAGAGTTTGAGCGGAATAGGATCACTTGTTGCGCAACGAGAGCCAGCTCCTCAGCAGTTCAGCAGTCAGGAAAGCAAAGGCTAACTTTTTCAAACAGAAATTTGCATCCTGTAGCACTAACTCCAAAAAGTTTTGGGACACTGTAAAGTCCATGGAAAATAAGAGCACTTCCTCCCAGCTGCCCACTGCACTGAGGCTAGGAAACACTATCACCACCGATAAATCTACAATAATCGAGAATTTCAACAAGTATTTTGCTACGGCTGGCCATGCTTTCCACCTGGCTACCACTACCCCGGCCACCAGCTCTGCACCCTCCGCTGCAACTTGCCCATGCCCCCCCCGCTTCTCCTTCACACAAATCCAGACAGCTGATGTTCTGAAAGAGCTGCAAAATCTGGACCCCTACAAATCATCTGGGCTAGACAATCTGGACCCTTTCTTTCTAAAACTAGCCGCTGAAATTGTCGCAACCCCTATTACTAGCCTGTTCAACCTCTCTTTCGTAACGTCTGAGATCCCCAGAGATTGGAAAGCTGCCGCGGTCATCCCCCTCTTCAAAGGGGGTGACACTCTAGATCCAAACTGTTACAGACCCATATCCATCCTGCCCTGCCTTTCAAAAGTTTTTGAAAGCCAAGTCAACAAACAGATCACCGACCATTTCGAATCCCACCGTACCTTCTCCGCTATGCAATCCGGTTTCCGAGCTGGTCATGGGTGCACTTCAGCCACGCTCAAGGTCCTAAACGATATTATAACCGCGATCGATAATAGACAGTACTGTGCAGCCGTTTTCATTGACCTGGCCAAGGCTTTCGACTCTGTCAACCACCGCATTCTTATTGGCAGACTAAATAGCCTTGGTTTCTCAAATGACTGCCTCGCCTTATTTCACCAACTACTTCTCAGATAGAGTTCAATGTGTCAAATTGGAGGGCCTGTTGTCTGGACCTATGCCAGTCTCTATGGGGGTGCCACAGGGTTCAATTCTTGGGCCGACTCTTTTCTCTGTGTATATCAATGACGTCGCTCTTGCTGCTGGTGACTCTCAGATCCACCTCTACGCAGACGACACCATTTTGTATACATCTGGCCCTTCATTGGACACTGTGTTAACAAACCTCCAAACGAGTTTCAATGCCATACAACACTCCTTCAGTAGCCTCCAACTGCTCTTAAACACTAGTAAAACTAAATGCATGCTCTTCAACCGAACGCTGCTTGCACCCGCCCACCCGACTAGAATCACTACTATCGACGGGTCTGACCTAGAGTATGTGGACAACTACAAATATCTAGGTGTCTGGTTAGACTGTAAACTCTCCTTCCAGACTCACATTAAGAATCTCCAATCCAAAGTTAAATCTAGAATCGGTTTCCTATTTTGCAACAAAGCCTCCTTCACTCATGCTGCCAAACATGCCCTCGTAAAACTGACTATCCTACCGATCCTTGACTTCGGCGATATCATTTACAAAATAGCCTCCAACACTCTACTCAGCAAATTGGATGTAGTCTATCACAGTGCCATCCGTTTTGTCTCCAAAGCCCCATATTCTACCCACCACTGTGACCTGTACGCTCTTGTTGGCTGGTCCTCACTACATATTCGTCGCCAAACCCACTGGCTCCAGGCCATCTATAAATCACTGCTAGGCAAATCCCCGCCTTATCTTAGCTAATTGGTCACCATAGCAACACCCACCCGTAGTCTGCGCTCCAGCAGGTATATCTCACTGGTCATCCCCAAAGCCAACACCTCCTTTGGCTGCCATTCCTTCCAGTTCTCTGCTGCCAATGACTGGAACAAATTGCAAAAATCTCTGAAGCTGGAGACACTTATCTCCCTCACTAACTTTAAGCATCAGTTGTCAGAGCACCTTACCGATCACTGCACCTGTACACAGCCCATCTGAAATTAGCCCGCCCAACTACCTCATCTCTATATTGTTATTTATTTTGCTCATTTGTACCCCAGTATCTCTATTTGCACATCATCTCTTGCACATCTATCATTCCAGTGTTAATACTAATTGTAATTATTTTGCACTATAGCCTATTTATTGCCTTACCTCCATAACTTGCTACATTTGCACACACTGTATATATATTTATTTCTGTTGTATTTTTGACTTTGTTTTGTTTTACCCCATATGTAACTCTGTGTTGTTGTTTTTATCGCACTGCTTTGCTTTATCTTGGCCAGGTCGCAGTTGTAAATGAGAACTTGTTCTCAACTGGTTTACCTGGTTAATTAAAGGTGAAATAAAAAAATAAAAAAATAAAAAAATAGCTGGTTGATGCATGGAATGAAATAAGTGTTCCCATAAGCCCATGTTGAGAAACATTTCTATAGACTGTGCTATGCAATTGTGTGCAAATATTGCGTTTTGATGGCCTCTATTAAAAAGAGTAGGATCCCATCAGCCTTCTATAGGCTAGGCCTACTATATTTATTTCTCAACTTTCCTAATATTTAGCACATTGCTTAACCTCCTGGTCTCTCTCCTGGTCTCCCTCCTGGTCTCTCTAGCACCAGCACCCCCGAGCTCCATAGGGGTCGGCTCGGAATTGCTGGGGGATGGAATGGATGGCCCCGAATCCGGACGTCCGCGGGTAGCCAACAGGGTATCCAGGCGAATAGACATGTCCACCAGTTGATCAAAGCTGAGGTTGGTGTCCCTGCAGGCCAATTCCCGACGCACGTCCTCCCTCAGGCTACATCTGTAGTGGTCGATGAGGGCCCTCTCATTCCATCCCGCGTTGGCAGCCAGCGTCCGGAAGTCCAGCGCGAACTCCTGCGCGCTCCTCCTCCCCTGTCTAAGGTGGAATAGACGCTCACCCGCCGCTTTACCCTCTGGTGGATGATCGAATACTGCCCGGAAGCGGCGGGTGAACTCTGCATAGTTGACCGTAGCGGCGTCTATCCCACTCGGCGTTGGCCCACTCCAGCGCCTTGCCGGACAGACAGGAGATGAGGGAGGACACGCTCTCGTATCCCGAGGGCGCCGGGTGAATGGTTGCTAGGTAGAGTTCAACCTGGAGTAGGAAACCCTGGCACCCGGCCGCTGTGCCAACATAAGCCCTCGGGAGCGAGAGCCGAATCCCACTGGACCCCGGAGGTGAAGCGATGGGCATCGCCGATGGTGGTGGTATCGTTGGAGGGGGCATAGGTAGACCCCCTCTTTCCCATCGCTCAATGGTGTTCACCACCCGTTCGATGGCGGTGCCGAGAGCCTGGATCATGGCCGCTTGGTGTTCGACGCGTGCCTCCATAGATCCAGCTGGCACCGCCGCTCCTGCTGACTCCATGAGTGGTGTGTGATTCTGTCAAAGTGCGACGTGAATGCGGTAGGCGAAGTCAAACGCAGGACACCGAGCTACTGGAAACATACTTTTACTAACAAAGTAACCAGAGTACAAAACAACCTCCAAACAGGGAGGAGAAATACCCGCACAATAGCAACTGCCGAAAATGACGAGAACAATCACACACAACACACAATGAACGACAGAGGGTTATATAGGGAATACAATACAACATAATAGGAAACAGGTGTACACAATCAAGACAAAACAAGTCAAACACAGAAACATAGATCGGTAGCAGCTAGTACTCCGGGGACGACGAATGCCGAAGCCTGCCCGAGCAAGGAGGAGGAGCAGCCTCGGCTGATTCCGTGACAAATAGTCTGATGGGTGAGAATATTGTCAAGTGCTTGTCAAATTGTGAATGAGAGACTGATGAAGTGTGTGTAGCCTGCGCAAAAAACTGAGCAGACCCTTTCCATCATGCAACCTTAGATTGAATTAGAAATCAAAACATATAGCCTAAGGTTTGTATCACAACTAAAGTTGCATAAATAACTCTAAATTAAGCATATAGGAAGATCTGTTTCAAATCAAAAAATTGTTAACCGCTCAACACAGAATAGCCACATATGCACACTCCCTCGGAAATCGTTTGGGGAAAATATCCTTTCTATTTTATTCAGCTATGTTCAATTGCATTCTTCTTACTATGAAATAATATAAAATAATGCCATGAGATTTATTATAAGCAACTCTTATAATATATAGTCAATAACAGTCAATTATCGTGAGACCGGCAGTTATTTGCATGACAGTTACCGGCTGACAAAATTTCATGAACACCACAGCCCTAATCCAGACCCCTCCTGTTGACTTGTGACTCAGCATTGTCACCTCCCCAAAATGGCGGCTTAATTGACGGTTTGTGTCCAGACCACTCATTGCTTTAGTCCAGACCACTTGTTGCTTTAGTTTCTCCCAGCAGGTTTGTGGATGGAGTCCAGACCACTTGTTGCTTTAGTTTCTCCCAGGAGGTTTGTGGATGGAGTCCAGACCACTTGTTGCTTTACTTTCTCCCAGCAGGTTTGTGGATGGAGTTCAGACAACTCGTTGCTTTAGTTTCTATAAGCAGGTTTGTGGATGGAGTCCAGACAACTCGTTGCTTTAGATTCTCCCAGCAGGTTTGTGGATGGAGTTAGACTCATTGCTATAGTAACCTGGGGGTGTAACCTTGCCTGCTCCCCTGCTCTGTGTCATTTCCCCAGCTCTCCATCAGCCAGTCCTCATTCAACCTGGATCATTTTGTGCTGTTTAGCAAACTACTATGTCATGCCAAACATACAGTACAAACAGATCTGGGACCAGTCTGCCTGTGTGTATTGGGTTTGATTAGAGGTGCAGGGTGTTTTAGTCTCTCTCTCCTCACTCTCTCTCTCTCTCTTCTCTCTCTCTCTCTCTCTCTCTCTCTCTCTCTCTCTCTCTCTCTCTCTCTCTCTCTCTCTCTCTCTCTCTCTCTCTCTCTCTCTCGCTCTCTCTCTCCTCTAATGGACATTAGTTTCTTCTCAGCAAGTTGTGTTTGGAGGTAGTATTGAGCGAGTAGTTAAACTCGTCTGTGACCTATTTTTTCCTAATTTATAGCCTATTTTATATTTTACTTACTTGAGTGTATCGACCTACGGCCTGTACAGGTCTGGACCGATGCACTTGTCTATTTGCTTGTTTTTGTAGCCTATTTTAGCTCTTCACGGAACACACCGCCTTACTGGACATTTTAACTTTAAGCTAGCGCTGCTAGCTGTGGCTAGCCTGCTTTGCTTTTAGCATTATGGCTACCGACGGCTATCCAATGAATATCAAATAAAATACAATTGTATTTGTCACATGCGCTGAATACACCAGGTGTAGATCTTACCGTGAAATGCTTACTTACGAGTCCTTAACCAACAGTTCAGAGTTTTTATAAGGTAAGTAAGATAAAATTGATAAACAAACCGAAGGAAAAATAGTAACACAATAAAATAACAATAATGAGGCTATATACAATGGGTACCAGTACCGAGTCATTGTGCAGGGGTACGGGTTAGTCGAGGTAATTGAGGGAATATGTACATGTAGGTAGGGGTAAAGTGACTATGTATAGATAATAAGCAGAGCGTAGCAGCAGCATATGTGAAGAGTGAAGGAGTGTGTGTGTGTGTGTGTGTGTGTGTGGCGTGTGGTTAGAGTCCAGTGAGTGTACATCGAGCCTGTGCAAGAGAGTCAGAGCAAGAAATCAGAATAAAATAAGGGGTCAATGCAAATAGTCCGGGTAGCCATTTGATGGAGTTGAATGGATGGCTTGTTCAAGCCGGATGGTTTGTTCAACTCCACTTCACCACAGAGACTGGGCCGAGGTGGTTAGGCGAAACGGACCGAAACGGACCTGGGCTGTCCTTTCCTGTCTTGGAGGATCTGCTCTGCCTGGCAAACAGCTTTGCACCTCTGGAAGTGGACTGTCCGGCCCCAGGAGCCCACTCTGGTCCTGGAGACCCCGATGCCAGGCAAGTGAACGCCAACATTAAACAACGGGGCGACAACATCGGTCCCTCTACCCATGTCCACCCATCTGGTCCGCCTTCGGCTGGCAGCCAGACCGTGCCCTCCGAGGCCCCCCACCCCCTCCTTCTAGGCAACGGCACTCCTCTTTGCACCGTGCACCCACCACCAGAGATGATTGTCCTTCTGGAAGGTTCTCCCATCTCCACAGAGGAACTCTGGAGCTCTGTCAGAGTGACCATCAGGTTCTTGGTCACCTCCCTGACCAAGGCCCTTCTCCCCCGATTGCTCAGTTAGGCCGGGCGGCCAGCTCTAGGAAGAGTCTTGGTGCTTCCAAACTTGTTCCATTTAAGAATGATGGAGGCCACTGTGTTCTTGGGGACCGTCAATGCTGTAGAAATGTTTTCGTACCCTTCCCCAAATCTGTGCCTCGACACAATCATGTCTCGGAGCTCTACGGACAATTCCTTCAAACCTCATGGCTTGGTTTTTGCTCTGACATGCACTGTCAACTGTGGGACCTTATACAGACAGGTGTGTGTAAGTCGCTCTGGATAAGAGCATCTGCTAAAATGACGTAAATGTGTGTGCCTTTCCAAATCATGTCCAATCAATTGAATTTACCACAGGTGGACTCCAATCAAGTTGTAGAAACATCTCAAGGATGATCAATGGAAACAGGATGCACCTGAGCTCAGTTTCGAGTCTCATAGCAAAGGGTCTGAATACTTATGTATATAAGGTATGTCTGTTTTTTATGTTTAATACATTTGCAAATATTTCTAAAAAACTGTTTTTACTTTGTCATTATGGGTTATTGTGTGTAGATTGATGAGGAAAATTTTTATGTAATCCATTATAGAATAAGGCTGTAACGTAACAAAATGTGGAAAAGTCAAGGGGTCTGAATACTTTCAGAATGCGCTGTATATTACATATTTTATGTATTCTATTTGTTGTTGTTTTGTTTCCTGTTTGGACCCCAGGAAGAGGAGCCGCTGCCTTGGCAACAGCTAATTGGGGATCCTAATAAAATACTAAATATTATCCTGCCTGCTGTTCTGTGTTATTTCTTTATTTCTGTGTTATTTCCTCAGCCCTCCATCAGTGGGGCACAATTCAAGGCTGCAGGGAGCCACAGGAGACGGAGGCCTTCTCAGGCCAAAACTGCAGCACTGTGTTCCCTCAGAGTTCACTTCCCCCACTGTGTTTGTGTGTGTATGTGTGTGTGTGTGGGTGGGTGGGTGGGTGGGTGGGTGGGTTGATGTGGGTAGGCTGGCTGGGTGGGTGTGTGTGGGTGGGGGGATGTGTGTGTGTGTACGTGCTACATGAAGGGAAAGGAAGATGTGTGTTTGTAGTGTCAGTGGGTCAATCAGCGAGTCTTTCTTTCCTGATACTGTCTAGAGACTTGTAACCTCCGTTTAAAATAAAACATATATTTTTTTGTATGTCTATATTTGATCGTTTGTGTGTACAGTGAGCGTGCGTTTACCTTCTTTCTCTCAGCGTGTGTGTGTGGGTGTCTTAGTGTGCGCGCATGTATCTGTGCGTGTGTGTGTGTGCGTTTGTGTGCGCGCGCATGCTCATGAGTGTGTGTGTTTCATTATCCCATAACTACCCCCAGCTGGCAGATGTGACCTTGAGTGGCATTCATTCCTATGTTGATTTTTCAGATACTCTGTCTCCATGGCCCACAGTCTATTCTCACCTGACAAAGGAACATTTCACCACTTAACATGGAACCTTAGTTAAAAAGCCATGATGGCGCAATGACCTTCCATACACAATGCACCTGGAATTATCAGTGTAATGATGAAGCTGTTTGTGTTCGTTAATCTCCTAAATAGAATTTTAACTCTGTCAATGTTATAATGGTATGGTTTGATGTCTATATTTGATTGACTAAATCATAGTATTTTCAAGATTCTCCTCATCAGACCTTGAATAAATAGAATTTTAATGAGAGTTGAAAAAATTTATTGATTCGATATATAAAAAGGAGTTAAACAACAAATTCAGCTGAAGCATTGAATGTTGAGGATGTCACAGATTTTCAGTTTGTTACTTATTTCAGCGTTACATATCTTTTTCTTCTCGTGGCAATTTCACCGTTGACGAGCCAAAGTTCAGATTTCCTACATGACAGTTGTTGTCCACAGGCAATTGTTGGATGACTTTGTGCCTCCAGTTCCCATATGTCTTTGTCCCTCCAGTTCCTACATGTCCTTGTGCGTCCAGTTCCTACATGTCTTTGTCCTTCCAGTTCCTACATGTCTTTGTCCCTCCAGTTCCTACATGTCTTTGTCCCTCCAGTTCCTACATGTCTTTGTCTCTCCAGTTCCTACATGACTTTGTCCCTCCAGTTCCCATATGTCTTTGTCCTTCCAGTTCCCACATGTCTTTGTCCATCCAGTTCCTACATGTCTTTGTCCTTCCAGTTCCCATATGTCTTTGTCCCTCCAGTTCCTACATGTATTTGTCCTTCCAGTTCCCACATGTCTTTGTCCCTCCAGTTCCCACATGTCTTTGTCCCTCCAGTTCCCACATGTCTTTGTCTCTCCAGTTCCTACATGTCTTTGTCCCTCCAGTTCCCATATGTCTTTGTCCCTCCAGTTCCCATTTGTCTTTGTCCCTCCAGTTCCCATATGTCTTTGTCCCTCCAGTTCCCACATGTCTTTGTCCCTCCAGTTCCTACATGTCTTTGTCCCTCCAGTTCCCACATCTCTTTGTCCCTCCAGTTCCCACATGTCTATGTCCCTCCAGTTCCTACATGTCTTTGTCCTTCCAGTTCCCATATGTCTTTGTCCCTCCAGTTCCTACATGTCTTTGTCCCTCCAGTTCCTACATGTCTTTGTCCCTCCAGTTCCCATATGTCTTTGTCCCTCCAGTTCCCATTTGTCTTTGTCCCTCCAGTTCCTACATGTCTTTGTCCCTCCAGTTCCCACATGTCTTTGTCCCTCCAGTTCCTACATGTCTTTGTCCCTCCAGTTCCCACATGTCTTTGTCTCTCCAGTTCCTACATGTCTTTGTCCCTCCAGTTCCAATATGTCTTTATCCCTCCAGTTCCCATTTGTCTTTGTCCCTACAGTTCCCACATGTCTTTGTCCTTCCAGTTCCCACATGTCTTTGTCCCTCCAGTTCCTACATGTCTTTGTCCCTCCAGTTCCCACATGTCTTTGTCCTTCCAGTTCCCATATGTCTTTGTCCCTCCAGTTCCTACATGTCTTTGTCCGTCCAGTTCCTACATGTCTTTGTCCCTCCAGTTCCTACATGTCTTTGTCTCTCCAGTTCCCATATGTCTTTGTCCGTCCAGTTCCTACATGTCTTTGTCCCTCCAGTTCCTACATGTCTTTGTCTCTCCAGTTCCTACATGTCTTTGTCCCTCCAGTTCCCACATGTCTTTGTCCTTCCAGTTCCCATATGTCTTTGTTCCTCCAGTTCCTACATGTCTTTGTCCCTCCAGTTCCTACATGTCTTTGTCCCTCCAGTTCCCATATGTCTTTGTCCCTCCAGTTCCCACATGTCTTTGTCCCTCCAGTTCCCATATGTCTTTGTCCGTCCAGTTCCTACATGTCTTTGTCCCTCCAGTTCCTACATGTCTTTGTCTCTCCAGTTCCTACATGTCTTTGTCCCTCCAGTTCCCACATGTCTTTGTCCTTCCAGTTCCCATATGTCTTTGTTCCTCCAGTTCCTACATGTCTTTGTCCCTCCAGTTCCTACATGTCTTTGTCCCTCCAGTTCCCATATGTCTTTGTCCCTCCAGTTCCTACATGTCTTTGTCCCTCCAGTTCCCACATGTCTTTGTCCCTCCAGTTCCTACATGTCTTTGTCCCTCCAGTTCCCACTTGCCTTTGTCCCTCCAGTTCCCATGTGTCTTTGTCCCTATAGTTCCTACATGTCTTTGTGCCTCCAGTTCCTACATGTCTTTGTCCCTCCAGTTCCTACATGTCTTTGTCCCTCCAGCTCCCACGTGGTCCTCTGTAGCTCAGCTGGTAGAGCACGGCGCTTGTAACGCCAAGGTAGTGGGTTCGATCCCCGGGACCACCCATACACAAAAATGTATGCACGCACGACTGTAAGTCGCTTTGGATAAAAGCGTCTGCTAAATGGCATATTATTATTATTATTATTACTTGCCTTTGCCCCTCCAGTTCCCATATGTCTTTGTCCCTACAGTTCCTACATTTCTTTGTGCCTCCAGTTCCTACATGTCTTTGTCCCTCCAGTTCCTACATGTCTTTGTCCCTCCAGTTCCCATATGTCTTTGTCCCTACAGTTCTTACATGTCTTTGTCCCTCCAGTTCCTACATGTCTTTGTCCTTCCAGTTCCTACATGTCTTTGTCCCTCCAGTTCCTACATGTCTTTGTCCCTCCAGTTCCTACATGTCTTTGTCCCTCCAGTTCCCACTTGCCTTTGTCCCTCCAGTTCCCATATGCCTTTGTCCCTCCAGTTCCTACATGTCTTTGTCCCTCCAGTTCCTACATGTCTTTGTCCCTCCAGTTCCTACATGTCTTTGTCCTTCCAGTTCCCATATGTCTTTGTCCCTCCAGTTCCTACATGTCTTTGTCCCTCCAGTTCCCATATGTCTTTGTCCCTCCAGTTCCCATATGTCTTTGTCCTTCCAGTTCCCATATGTCTTTGGCCCTCCAGTTCCTACATGTCCTTGTGCCTCCAGTTCCTACATGTCTTTGTCCTTCCAGTTCCCATATGTCTTTGTCCCTCCAGTTCCTACATGTCCTTGTGCCTCCAGATCCCACTTGCCTTTGTCCTTCCAGTTCCCATATGTCTTTGTCCCTCCAGTTTCTACATGTATTTGTCCCTCCAGTTCCCATATGTCTTTGTCCCTCCAGTTCCTACATGTCTTTGTCTCTACAGTTCCCACATGTCTTTGTCCCTCCAGTTCCCACATGTCTTTGTCCCTCCAGTTCCTACATGTCTTTGTCTCTCCAGTTCCTACATGTCTTTGTCCTTCCAGTTCCCATATGTCTTTGTCCCTCCAGTTCCTACATGTCTTTGTCCCTCCAGTTCCCATTTGTCTTTGCCCCTCCAGTTCCCACATGTCTTTGTCCTTCCAGTTCCCACATGTCTTTGTCCTTCCAGTTCCCATATGTCTTTTTCCCTCCAGTTCCTACATGTCTTTGTCCCTCCAGTTCCCATATGTCTTTGTCCCTCCAGTTCCCATATGTCTTTGTCCTTCCAGTTCCCATATGTCTTTGTCCCTCCAGTTCCTACATGTCATTGTGCCTCCAGATCCCACTTGCCTTTGTCCTTCCAGTTCCCATATGTCTTTGTCCCTCCAGTTTCTACATGTATTTGTCCCTCCAGTTCCCATATGTCTTTGTCCCTCCAGTTCCTACATGTCTTTGTCCCTACAGTTCCTACATGTCTTTGTCCCTCCAGTTCCTACATGTCTTTGTCCCTCCAGTTCCTACATGTCTTTGTCCCTCCAGTTCCCATATGTCTTTGTCCCTCCAGTTCCTACATGTCTTTGTCTCTCCAGTTCTCACATGTCTTTGTCCTTCCAGTTCCCACATGTCTTTGTCCTTCCAGTTCCCATATGTCTTTGTCCCTCCAGTTCCCATATGTCTTTGTCCCTCCAGTTCCTACATGTCTTTGTCTCTACAGTTCCCACATGTCTTTGTCCCTCCAGTTCCCACCTGTCTTTGTCCTTCCAGTTCCCATATGTCTTTGTCCCTCCAGTTCCTACATGTCTTTGTCCCTCCAGTTCCCACATGTCTTTGTCCTTCCAGTTCCCATATGTCTTTGTCCCTCCAGTTCCTACATGTCTTTGTCCGTCCAGTTCCTACATGTCTTTGTCCCTCCAGTTCCTACATGTCTTTGTCTCTCCAGTTCCCATATGTCTTTGTCCGTCCAGTTCCTACATGTCTTTGTCCCTCCAGTTCCTACATGTCTTTGTCTCTCCAGTTCCTACATGTCTTTGTCCCTCCAGTTCCCACATGTCTTTGTCCTTCCAGTTCCCATATGTCTTTGTTCCTCCAGTTCCTACATGTCTTTGTCCCTCCAGTTCCTACATGTCTTTGTCCCTCCAGTTCCCATATGTCTTTGTCCCTCCAGTTCCTACATGTCTTTGTCCCTCCAGTTCCCACATGTCTTTGTCCCTCCAGTTCCTACATGTCTTTGTCCCTCCAGTTCCTACATGTCTTTGTCCCTCCAGTTCCCACTTGCCTTTGTCCCTCCAGTTCCCATGTGTCTTTGTCCCTATAGTTCCTACATGTCTTTGTGCCTCCAGTTCCTACATGTCTTTGTCCCTCCAGTTCCTACATGTCTTTGTCCCTCCAGTTCCCACTTGCCTTTGCCCCTCCAGTTCCCATATGTCTTTGTCCCTACAGTTCCTACATTTCTTTGTGCCTCCAGTTCCTACATGTCTTTGTCCCTCCAGTTCCTACATGTCTTTGTCCCTCCAGTTCCCATATGTCTTTGTCCCTACAGTTCTTACATGTCTTTGTCCCTCCAGTTCCTACATGTCTTTGTCCTTCCAGTTCCTACATGTCTTTGTCCCTCCAGTTCCTACATGTCTTTGTCCCTCCAGTTCCTACATGTCTTTGTCCCTCCAGTTCCCACTTGCCTTTGTCCCTCCAGTTCCCATATGCCTTTGTCCCTCCAGTTCCTACATGTCTTTGTCCCTCCAGTTCCTACATGTCTTTGTCCCTCCAGTTCCTACATGTCTTTGTCCCTCCAGTTCCCACATCTCTTTGTCCCTCCAGTTCCCATATGTCTTTGTCCCTCCAGTTCCTACATGTCTTTGTCCCTCCAGTTCCTACATGTCTTTGTCCCTCCAGTTCCCATATGTCTTTGTCCCTCCAGTTCCTACATGTCTTTGTCCCTCCAGTTCCTACATGTCTTTGTCTCTACAGTTCCCACATGTCTTTGTCCCTCCAGTTCCCACATGTCTTTGTCCTTCCAGTTCCCATATGTCTTTGTCCCTCCAGTTCCTACATGTCTTTGTCCCTCCAGTTCCCACATGTCTTTGTCCTTCCAGTTCCCATATGTCTTTGTCCCTCCAGTTCCTACATGTCTTTGTCCGTCCAGTTCCTACATGTCTTTGTCCCTCCAGTTCCTACATATCTTTGTCTCTCCAGTTCCCATATGTCTTTGTCCGTCCAGTTCCTACATGTCTTTGTCCCTCCAGTTCCTACATGTCTTTGTCTCTCCAGTTCCTACATGTCTTTGTCCCTCCAGTTCCCACATGTCTTTGTCCTTCCAGTTCCCATATGTCTTTGTTCCTCCAGTTCCTACATGTCTTTGTCCCTCCAGTTCCTACATGTCTTTGTCCCTCCAGTTCCCATATGTCTTTGTCCCTCCAGTTCCTACATGTCTTTGTCCCTCCAGTTCCCACATGTCTTTGTCCCTCCAGTTCCTACATGTCTTTGTCCCTCCAGTTCCTACATGTCTTTGTCCCTCCAGTTCCCACTTGCCTTTGTCCCTCCAGTTCCCATGTGTCTTTGTCCCTATAGTTCCTACATGTCTTTGTGCCTCCAGTTCCTACATGTCTTTGTCCCTCCAGTTCCTACATGTCTTTGTCCCTCCAGTTCCCACTTGCCTTTGCCCCTCCAGTTCCCATATGTCTTTGTCCCTACAGTTCCTACATTTCTTTGTGCCTCCAGTTCCTACATGTCTTTGTCCCTCCAGTTCCTACATGTCTTTGTCCCTCCAGTTCCCATATGTCTTTGTCCCTACAGTTCCTACATGTCTTTGTCCCTCCAGTTCCTACATGTCTTTGTCCTTCCAGTTCCTACATGTCTTTGTCCCTCCAGTTCCTACATGTCTTTGTCCCTCCAGTTCCTACATGTCTTTGTCCCTCCAGTTCCCACTTGCCTTTGTCCCTCCAGTTCCCATATGCCTTTGTCCCTCCAGTTCCTACATGTCTTTGTCCCTCCAGTTCCTACATGTCTTTGTCCCTCCAGTTCCTACATGTCTTTGTCCCTCCAGTTCCCACATCTCTTTGTCCCTCCAGTTCCCATATGTCTTTGTCCCTCCAGTTCCTACATGTCTTTGTCCCTCCAGTTCCTACATGTCTTTGTCCCTCCAGTTCCCATATGTCTTTGTCCCTCCAGTTCCTACATGTCTTTGTCCCTCCAGTTCCCATGTGTCTTTGTGCCTCCAGTTCCCATGTGTCTTTGTGCCTCCAGTCCCTCCAGTCCCTATAAAGTTGAAGTCGGAAGTTTACATACACCTTAGCCAAATAGATTTAAACTCAGTTTTTCACAATTCCTGACATTTAATCCTATTAAAAATTCCCTGTTTTAGGTCAGTTAGGATCACCACTTTATTTTAAGAATTTGAAATGTCTGAGAAATAGTAGAGAGAATGATTTATTTCAGCTTTTATTTCTTTCATCACATTCCCAGTGGGTGAGAAGTTTACATACACTCAATTAGTATTTGGTAGCATTGCCTTTAAATTGTTTAACTTGGGTCAAACGTTTTGTGTAGCCTTCCACAAGCTTCCCACAATAAGTTGGGTGAATTTTGGCCCATTCCTCCTGACAGAGCTGGTGTAATTGAGTCAGGTTTGTAGGCCTCCTTCCCCGCACACGTTTTTTCAGTTCTGCCCACAAATGTTCTATAGGGTTGAGGTCAGGGCTTTGTGATGGCCACTCCAATATCTTGACTTTGTTGTCCTTAAGCCATTTTGGCACAACTTTGGAAGTATGCTTGGGGTCATTGTCCATTTGGAAGACCCATTTGTGACCAAGCTTTAACTTCCTGACTGATATCTTCAGATGTTGCTTCAATATATCCACATAATGTTCCTTCCTCATGATGCCATCTAATTTGTGAAGTGCACCAGTCCCTCCTGCAGCAAAGCACCCCCACAGCATGATGCTGCCACCCCTGTGCTTCACGGTTGGGATGGTGTTCTTCGGCTTGCAAGCAATCCCCTTTTTCCTCCAAACATAACGATGGTCATTATTGCCAAACAGTTATATTTTTGTTTCATCAGACCAGAGGACATTTCTCCAAAAAGTACAATCTTTGTCCCCATGTGCAGTTGTAAACCATAGTCTGGCTTTTTTATGTCGGTTTTGGAGCAGTGGCTTCTTCCTTGCTGAGCGGCCTTTCAGGTTATGTCGAAATAGGACTTGTTTTACTGTGGATATAAATACTTTTGTACCTGTTTCCTCCAGCATCTTCACAAGGTCCTTTGCTGTTGTTCTGGGATTGATTTGCACTTTTCGCACCAAAGTACGTTCATCTCTAGGAGACAGAACGCGTCTCCTTTCTGAGCGGTATGACGGCTTCGTGGTCCCATGGTGTTTATACTTGCGTACTATTGTTTGTACAGATGAACGTGGTACCTTCAGGCGTTTGGAAATTGCTCCCAAGGATGAACCAGACTTGTGGAGGTCTACAATATTTTTTCTGAGGTCTTGGCTGATTTCTTTAGATTTTCCCATGATGTCAAGCAAAGAGGCACTGAGTTTGAAGGTAGGCCTTGAAATACATCCACAGGTACACCTCCAATTGACTCAAATGATGTCAATTAGCCTATCAGAAGCTTCTAAAGCCATGACATCATTTTCTGGAATTTTCCAAGTTGTTTAAAGGCACAGTCAACTTAGTGTATGTAATCTTCTGACCCACTGGAATTGTGATACAGTGAATTATAAGTGAAATAATCTGTCTGTAAACAATTGTTGGAAATATGACTTGTGTCATGCACAAAGTAGATGTCCTAACCGACTTGCCAAAACTATAGTTTGTTAACAATAAATGTGTGGAGTGGTTGAAAAACGAGTTTTAATGACTCCAACCTAAGTGTATGTAAACTTCTGACTTCAACTGTATGTCTTTATGCTTCCATGTCCTACATGTCTGAGACTAGTTCCATCTCTCTTACTGTGGAGTTAGCCAAATAGGGAGAAAACTAGTTTACTGAAAGACTTGGGCTCTACCGTTTTAACAGCACACCGACATACTTGAAATCGATGTTCTATCCGTCTCTCTTGCTAAATGGATTTCTGAAGTGGTAGACGGCGGGGTCTTTCAATCGGACATAACCTTGACTTTTTTTTATTTATGTGAGCTCTGTTAGATTTAAGTGGTGGTATGACATGAACAGGACTGAATGTATGTTCCTCATTTCTCGACATTGAAAAATCTCCCGGGCAGTTAATGGAATGCTGCAAGGTCCTTCAAACTTCCTCGTTCGTTTTTTTCCCTTCCCTTTTTTTCCATGTTAATGGCTGATAATGAGAAGCGCACAGCTGTAGGGTTCCTACCTCATGCGTATTTATGTATTGTGCATGCATCTAAATGAAAAACCGCCGTATTTTTCATGTTAAGGTACGTTTATTTTTGCATAACAATCATACCAATCCTTTTGAAACGTTGGCCTATTAATTTTGAGTCATTCATAAAAAATAAAAAAAAGTTTGTCTAAAGGGCTGCGAACAATGTGCTGCTGTCTGTGTTTCTTCGTAAACGTGGCTAATTGATCCTCCAAGGTCTCTTAATCTCATACACTGAGCTTCTAAAGCCTTTAAACATCCCAGCCTACACAGATATACTGTATCTGATGTTTTTTTCTGGTACAGGATGTGAAACTGGCTTGAAAAAAACGCTTCTGACAAGATTGTTCACCAATCACCTAAAGGGGCAATCTGCAGTAGCTATATCAATTTTCGGACTTATAAATTAATGATATGTACCCATTGATTCTTGAAGAATATAACTTATAAATGCCTCATAAGCTTAGTTCAACTATTTCCCCCCATCAGAAACCAAAAGATATGCTTGTTTTACTCCAATGTTTATAAACAAAGTAAATGTAATCACACACTGTATAACCTCAAAACATTGTTAAAACTATAATATTGATATCATAGATGGTCAGTCCTTGCATCCATATCTTTGTCTATGAATTTGAGAGTGGTTACATTTTTCCAGCCCCATCCCTCAGCTTTTTACTGAAACAGTGGTGGGGTATACGCGTTGTTATTGTTTCAACTGCGGATTTCCCCTTTAAAGGAGCAGTAATAAAAAGCTGTTCCACTTGTTTGTTATTATTTTTGGAGGACAGAGGGGAGGGTCTTTGTGAGTGCCAAATCAAAGAAGAAGAAGTTCAGGCGCCCTGATTGGTGTAAATCCAATGAAATTTGTTTTTTTGTGTTTGCTTTGAGACACGATTTTGTATTTAACTTGTAATACTACGACAGAGGAAGACAATCAATAGGAGTGCACCTTTAAGTCGAACCAGGGGGTCTGTAGTGACGCCTCAAGCACTGAGATGCAGTGGCTTAGACCGCTGCGCCACTCGGGAACCCAATCTATTAATTTGTTCATTTCTTTCCTGTTGTCTTAGACTTGGAGCTTCGTTTGTACTACTGCTACCTTCAGGGATGCAAGTAGCATACATTTGTGAGTGTTTTTACCCGAGGCTGCCCTTGTTAGTGCCTGTGTATAAATGTACATACATTATTTATAAAAATTCACAGGGAGAAAAAACATGTTTAATGGTTGTACAGACAGGATAGAGACTGCAAGCAAAGCTGGGTGTAGGGCCTAGTTAGTTTACATAGTAAGGAGAATTCTATAGTACTCTGTGACCAGCATATGCAATTTCATCGTAGTAATGAAAATAAAATTCACTATAATTTACTGATATCACTTTAACTACAACAAAAGGTACTAATAAACATACACGACATGACCAAAGGTATGTGGACACCTGCTCGACGAACATCTCATTTCAAAATCATGGGCATTAATATGGAGTTGGTCCCCCCCTTTTGCTGCTATAACAGCCTCCACTCTTCTGGGAAGGCTCTCCACTAGATGTTGGGACATTGCTGCTGGGACTTGCTTCTATTCAGCTAGGAGAGCATTAGTGAGGTCGGGCACTGATGTTGGGCGATTAGACCTGGTCGGTGTTCCAATTCATCCCAAAGGTGTTCGATGGGGCTGCGGTCAGGGCTCTGTGCAGGCCTGTCAAGTTCTTCCACCCCGATCTCGGCAAACCATTTCTGTATGGACCTCACTTTGTGCACAGGGGCATTGTCATGGTGAAACAGGAAAGGACCTTTCCCAAGCTGTTACCACAAAGCATTAAGATTTCCCTTCATTGGAACTAAGGGGACTAGCCCGAACCATGATAAACAGCCCCAGACCATTATTCCTCCTCCACCAAGCTTTACAGTTGGCACTATGCAATCGGGCAGGTAGCATTCTCCTGGCATCTGCCAAACCCAGATTCATCCGTCGGACTGCCAGATGATGAAGCGTGATTCATCACTCCAGAGAACGCGTTTCCACTGCTCCAGAGTCCAATGGCAGCGAGTGCTACACCACTCCAGCCAAAGTTTGGCATTGCGCATGGTGATCTTAGGCTGCTCAGCCATGGGAACACATTTCAAGAAGCTCCCGACAAACAGTTCATGTGCAGACGTTGCTTCCAGAGGCAGTTTGGAATTCGGTAGTGAGTGTTGCAACCGAGGACAGATTATTTTTACACGCTACACGCTTCAGCAATCAGCAGTCCCATTCTGTGAGTTTGTGTGGCCTACCACTTCGCGGCTGAGCCGTTGTTGCTCCTAGACGTTTCCACTTCACAATAACTGTCACGCCCTGGCTCTGGGACTCTGTTATGTTGAGCCAGGGTGTGTTGTTTCTTTGTGTTTTGTGTGCTAGGGTGATATTCTAGTTCATGTGTTTCTATGTTGGCCGGGGTGGTTCTCAATCAGAGGCAACCTGAATCAGCTGTTGCTTGTTGTCTCTGATTGGGAACTATACTTAGGCAGCCGTTTGGGCATTGTCATTTGTGGGATCTTGTTCCGTATGGTTTGTCTTGTAACCAAGGACTTCACGTTTCGTATCATTTGTTGTTTTGTTCGTGTGGTGAATTAAAAACTAAAGTATGTTCACATTCCACGCTGCGCATTGGTCCTCTCTTCCCGACGATCGTGACAATAACAGCACTTACAGTTGACCGGGGCAGCTCTAGCAGGGCAGAAATTTGATGAACTGACTTGTTGGAAAACTATGATGGTGCCACGTTGAAAGTCACTGAACCCTTCAGTAAGGCCATTCTACTGCCAATGTTTGTCTATGGAGATTGCATGGCTGTGTGCCCTATGTTATACACCTGTCATCATCGGGTGTGGCCGAAATAGCCAAATACACTACTTTGAAGGGGTGTCCACATACATTTACATTTACATTTTAGTCATTTAGCAGACGCTCTTATCCAGAGCGACTTACAGGAGCAATTAGGGTTAAGTGCCTTGCTCAAGGGCACATTAACATCATTTAGCAGACGCTCTTAGCCAGAGCGACTCACAAATTGGTGCGTTCACCCTATAGCCAGTGGGATAACCACTTTACAATTTGGGGGGGGGGGGGGGGGGGGGGGTTAGAAGGAATACTTTATCCTATCCCAGGTATTCCTTAAAGAGGTGGGGTTTCAAATGTCTCCGGAAGGTGGTGAGTGACTCCGCTGTCCTGGCGTCGTGAGGGAGCTTGTTCCACCATTGGGGTGCCAGAGCAGCGAACAGTTTTGACTGGGCTGAGCGGGAGCTATGCTTCCGCAGAGGAAGGGGAGCCAGCAGGCCAGAGGTGGATGAACGCAATGCCCTCGTTTGGGTGTAGGGACTGATCAGAGCCTGAAGGTACAGAGGTGCCGTTCCCCTCACTGCTCCATAGGCAAGCACCATGGTCTTGTAGCGGATGCGAGCTTCAACTGGAAGCCAGTGGAGTGTGCGGAGGAGGGGGGTGACGTGAGAGAACTTGGGAAGGTTGAACACCAGACGGGCTGCGGCATTCTGGATGAGTGGTAGGGGTTTAATGGCACAGGCAGGGAGGCCAGCCAACAGCGAGATGCAGTAGTCCAGACGGGAGATGACAAGTGCCTGGACCAGGACCTGCGCCGCTTCCTGTGTAAGGCAGGGTTGCACTCTCCGAATGTTGTAGAGCATGAACCTGCAGGAGCGGGTCACCGCCTTGATGTTGGCGGAGAACGACAGGGTGTTGTCCAGGGTCACGCCTAGGCTCTTTGCACTCTGGGAGGAGGACACAGCGGAGTTGTCAACCGTGATGGCGAGATCATGGAACGGGCAGTCCTTCCCCGGGAGGAAGAGCAGCTCCGTCTTGCCAGGGTTCAGCTTGAGGTGGTGATCCGTCATCCATACTGATATGTCTGCCAGACATGCAGAGATGCGATTCGCCACCTGGTTATCAGAAGGGGGAAAGGAGAAGATTAGTTGTGTATCGTCAGCGTAGCAATGATAGGAAAGGCCATGTGAGGATATGACAGAGCCAAGTGACTTGGTGTATAGGGAGAAAAGGAGAGGGCCTAGAACCGAGCCCTGGGGGACACCAGTGGTGAGAGCACGTGGTGCGGAGACAGCTTCCTGCCACGCCACTTGGTAGGAGCGACCGGTCAGGTAGGACGCAATCCAGGAGTGAGCCGCGCCGGAGATGCCCAGCTCGGAGAGGGTGGAGAGGAGGATCTGATGGTTCACAGTATCAAAGGCAGCAGACAGGTCTAGAAGGACAAGAGCAGAGGAGAGAGAGTTAGCTTTAGCAGTGCGGAGAGTCTTCGTGACACAGAGAAGAGCAGTCTCAGTTGAATGACCAGTCCTGAAACCTGATTGGTTTGGATCAAGAAGGTCATTCTGAGAGAGATAGCAAGAGAGTTGGCTAAAGACGGCACGCTCAATAGTTTTGGAAAGAAAAGAAAGAAGGGATACTGGTCTGTAGTTGTTGACATCAGTGGGGTCGAGTGTTGGTTTTTTGAGAAGGGGAGCAACTCTCGCTCTCTTGAAGACGGAAGGGACATGGCCAGCGGTCAAGGATGAGTTGATCAGCGAGGTGAGGTAGGGGAGAAGGTCACCGGAGATGGTCTGGAGAAGGGAGGAGGGGATGGGGTCAAGCGGGCAGGTTGTTGGGCGGCCTGCAGTCACAAGTCGCAGGATTTTATCTGGAGAGAGAGGGGAGAAAGAAGTCAAAGCATAGGGTAGGGCAGTGTGAGCAGGACCAGCAGTGTCATTAGACTTAACAAACGAGGATCGGATGTCGTCAACCTTCTTTTCAAAGTGGTTGACGAAGTCATCCACAGAGAGAGAGGAGGGGGGGGGGGGGGGGGGGGGAGGATTCAGGAGGGAGGAAAATGTGGCAAAGAGCTTCCTAGGGTTAGAGGCAGATGCTTGGAATTTAGAGTGGTAGAAGGTGGCCTTAGCAGCAGAAACAGATGAAGAAAATGTAGAGAGGAGGGAGTGAAAATATGCCAGGTCGGCAGGGAGTTTAGTTTTCTTCCATTTCCGCTCCGCTGCCCGGAGCTCTGTTCTGTGAGCTCGCAATGAGTCATCAAGCCACGGAGCTGGAGGGGAGGACCGAGCCGGCCGGGAGGATAGGGGACACAGAGAGTCAAAGGATGCAGAAAGGGAGGAGAGGAGGGTTGAGGAGGCAGAATCAGGAGATTGGAGGGAGAAGGATTGAGCAGAGGGAAGAGATGATAGGATGGAAGAGGAGAGAGTAGTGGGAGAGAGAGAGCGAAGGTTGCGGCGGCGCATTACCATCTGTGTAGGGGCAGAGTGAGTAGTGTGGGAGGAGAGTGAGAGAGAAAAGGAAACAAAGTAGTGGTCGGAGACATGGAGGGGAGTTGCAGTGAGATTAGTAGAGGAGCAGCATCTAGTGAAGATGAGGTCAAGTGTATTGCCTGCCTTGTGAGTAGGGGGGGACGGTGAGAGGGTGAGGTCAAAAGAGGAGAGGAGTGGAAAGAAGGAGGCAGAGAGAAATGAGTCAAATGTGGACATAGGGAGGTTGAAATCCCCCAAAACTGTGAGGGGTGAGCCATCCTCAGGGAAGGAACTTATCAAGGCGTCAAGCTCATTGATGAACTCTCCAAGGGAACCTGGAGGGCGATAGATGACAAGGATATTAAGCTTAAATGGGCTAGTGACTGTGACAGCATGGAATTCAAATGAGGAGATAGACAGATGGGTTAGGGGAAAAATTGAGAATGTCCACTTGGGAGAGATGAGGATTCCTGTACCACCACCCCTCTGACCAGATGCTCTCGGGGTATGCGAGAACACATGGTCAGACGAGGAGAGAGCAGTAGGAGTAGCAGTGTTTTCAGTGGTGATCCATGTTTCCGTCAGCGCCAGGAAGTCGAGGGACTGGAGGTTGGCATAGGCTGGGATGAAGTCAGCTTTGTTGGCAGCAGAACGGCAGTTCCAGAGGCTGCCTGCGACCTGGAACTCCACGTGGGTGGTGTGTGCAGGGACCACCAGGTTAGAGAGGCAGCAGCCACGCGGTGTGGTGCGTTTGTGTAGCCTGTGCAGAGAGGAGAGAACAGGGATAGGCAGAGGCATAGTTGACAGGCTGTAGCAAATGGCTACAAAAATGCAGAGGAGATCGGAATGAAATGGGCTAAGCATCTGGGAGCGGAGAGAGCAGGGCCTCCCTCACCAAAAACTTCTACCTCAGAAACTAAAATTGTTTCACTGAACCACCCGAACAAAAACTCTCCCAACTTCCGCCTTTAGAAATCAGAA
Source organism: Coregonus lavaretus (assembly GCF_964263955.1). Lineage (NCBI taxonomy): Eukaryota > Metazoa > Chordata > Actinopteri > Salmoniformes > Salmonidae > Coregonus > Coregonus lavaretus. Next base: position 55,336,666 of record NC_139998.1, read on the forward strand.
TTGTTGTGAACCACAGCGGTTCAATGTTTAAAGGAATAGACTCAACCCACTTTATTCAGCTAGCCAACTATGACACCATAGCCAACTAGCAAGCTAGCATCCAATAACAATAACACACCGTTTAGCAC